>NC_056731.1:1517686337-1517791337 GCF_019279795.1 Protopterus annectens | reverse complement strand
GTATAAATGCAGAAACAACCCCAAGTTCTGCAATATTTTGCTGTCAAAATATGAAAACAAAGCATAGCAACAACAGGAAAGACAGGCTTCTGGTGTCTAACAGCACACATACACAGTATCCTTGAGAGAAATATTGAACGTTTCCTCAGAAACAATAAAAAATTGTCAAAGATAGAAGCCAAATAAATACTGCTACAAGCAGAAATTCCCACAGCAATTACTGTAAAGACTAACAAAAATAAAATATTAGACATTTTAAATAAACAAAAAATGGTAACCCGGTACGTGAAAATCCACTACCAATCATTAGCGGACCGGAGTTCCGGTGTGGCAACCCCTAACTGGGAAAAGCCGAAAGACACACACACACACAATGAATAATAAATCTAATAATAAAATGAGAGAAGGGGGTTCCCAAATGGGACTTGTCTGAGCAATAAGCCAGAAAAATTAGAACCGGAGCCTGCAAAGAGTCAGAGAACTTTCGTCTTCAGCAGAAAAAGACTGAACACTCACTTCCTGTGACAGCTAAAGGCTTCCCTCTCAGGATATGCTCACCAATCAGCTGACATGGGAAAAGACATGGCGGGGAGTCTGAGCTTTTAAAATATAGCCAGTACTCAGTTACCTTGGCAGATAACCCAAAATGCCACTAAGGCAGTGGAAATGATGAACATCCTATGTTTCTAAGAAAACTGTGAGATCAAGATGTAACCTGGGAATGGAATTTTGAAAATTATAGTAGTTCTGAAATAATGAAGAAACTACAGGTGTTCTCACATTAAAAGTACTATTATAATGTGAATAAACCAGAAGTGTCACAAAGTACAGTTGTGTACCTACCATAAATGTAGATGTTCGAGTGTATTCACTGTTGCAGTCATTACACTTGGGTTATCCTGCTGGCAGGCTACCTGCAGTCGGCCTGAATTCCAAAGTCCTGGTCTGGTGTCGGTTGCTGTCGCCTCTTCCCTGATGTCAGTGTGCCAGGGGTATAAAATATGCAGACAATGCCATTTTCTTCAGTTTTTCTTGCCCCAGATGTCAGGTGCCCCCAAAAAGGTAGGCTAAAAAACATTGCTTATAAAAGCATGCACTAAAATAAACAATATCTTCATCTACAAGCAAATACACCACATAGGTTGTAAAGGATACAGAAGTACAGATAAGTCCCAGCAAAGAAAGGGGGATGGTGAGTGGGTAACCTGGACTGCGACAGTGAATACACTCAAACATCTACATTTATGGTAGGTACATAACTGTACTATGTTCGTGTTTCACTGTTGCAGTCATTACACTTGGGTTGAATCCCAAAGCTGAGGTTGGGCATCTGGGTCTAAATAGAATTAGGAGAGGCTATAAGGCCCTGCTCTGGATTTAGAGTAAAGAAGTAAGTGGTAGTGCTTAGTAAATGTGTGCACTAAAGTCCAAGTTGTAGCCTCCAAAATATCCTTGGTTGGTACTCCTCTGAGGAAGGCTGCTGAGGTGGCTGCTGCCCTGGTAGAATGTGGTCTAATGCCCTTAGGCACTGACTTGCCATGTTGTGAATAGCAGAAACGAATGCAGTGTCCTATCCATTTTGAAATAGTCTGCTTTGAGATAGCCTTTCCTTGTGATCCTGCAGCATATGCCACTAAAAGTTGCTCAGTCTTTCTGAAAGCTTTAGTTTTGTCCAAGTAGAAGCGTAGCTGTCTGTGTATGTCCAAAGAATGCAGAAGTCTCTCCCCTTAATTCTGTGGGTTTGGGTAAAAAGTAGGCAAATTAATGGTTTGGTTAAGAGCCACACTGGACACTACCTTAGGCATAAATGTTGGGTTTGTCCTTAGAGAAACCCTGTCCAGATGGAAGATACTAAAAGGTTCCACAGTCATTAATGCCTGTAACTCTGAGACTCTTCTTGCTGAAGTTATTGCTAGTAGCAGAGCTGTTTTCCATGATAAGAATTTTATCTTAGCTGTATTGGCTGGCTCGAAAGGAGGCAGTGTGATTTTTTCCAAGACAAAACTGAGGTCCCATGCAGGTACTGGTGTTCTCCTTGGAGGTCTTATGTTTTTGTCCCCCTTGAGGAACTGCCTAAGCAATGCATGTAAAAAAATAGGTGGGTCTGTATTGTAATGAGCTGAAATGGCAGAGGCATGGATCTTAATTGATGAGAAGGATAGGCCTTTGCCCAGCATCTCAGTTAGATATTGTAAAATCTGAGGAATATTTGGAACAAGCGTGTCAATTCCTTGTGCCTGGTTCCAAGCACAAAATCTCTTCCATTTTTCTGCATAAGATTTTCTGGTGCTGGGCCTTCTGGCCTCCAAAATAACATCCATAACTGCTTTAGAGAAAGGTGTATTCTGAATGGTTACACTACCTGCCATGCAGCTAGATTTAGGGTTCTGAGTTGGCTGTGCAGGGTCTGATTGTTTTGTTGGGTCAGTAAATGAGGAATTTGAGGCAATGTCCAGGCTGGGCCTTGGGACAAGCTCCTTAGGATTGGGTACCTGTGTTTATGTGGCCAATCCGGGGCAATCAGTATCATTTGTGGCTTCTCTTGTCTGACCTTTAGGAGTACCTTGGGGAGGAGAGGCAGTGGAGGAAAGGCTTATACTGTAAGGTTGTTCAGCTGAATGACAAGGCATCCACTTTCCAAGCTTGTTTGTGATAAGTCCTTGTGCAGAATCTCTGAAGTTGGCAGCTGTGAGGGGAGGCAAAAAGATCTATGTCTGGGCATCCCCATTTTCTTGTTATCATGCTGAAGATTTGTGGATCTAGTTTCCACTCATGAGGATCCATGAGGTTTCTGCTTAGTTCGTCTGCCAGAGCATTTGTTTTTCCTGGCAGGAATTGTGCTTGCAGGTGTACTTGGTAGGTCAATGCTGTGTTCCACAAAATCATGGCTTGCCTGCAGAGGGGGTAGGAATGTGTGCCCCCCTGCTTGTTTACTTACCACATGACTGTGGTGTTGTCCATCTTTATCAGCAGCTGTCCTGGATGAAGTAGGTCCTTGAAGGCTGTCAGGGCATTTTGTACAGCTAGCATCTCTTTTTGATTGATGTGAAGATGCCTTTGGCTTGGGGGCCATGTGCCCTGAATACATTTTCCTGCCATGTGGGCCCCCCAGGCATAATCTGATGCATCTGTTGTTACTGTTTGCCTGGCTGTGGGTAAAGTGAATGGCTGTCCCTTGTTGTGGTGACAGGCCTGTGCCCACCATTGTAACACCTGTTGCAGGCAGGGAATGAGTGAAATTAATGATTCCAGGCTGTGGCAATGTTGAGTCCAAACACCTTTTAGATACCATTGTAGTTTCCTCATATGCAGTCTTGCATATGGAATTAGCAGAATGCAGGAGGCCATGTAACCCAGAGCCTGCAGAATTTTTCTTGCAGATAACTGGGTCTTTGATGCCATGCTTTCGAAGTAAGAAGTCAGTTGCCTTTGTTTGTCTGGCATGAGATAAGCCATCTGGGCAGTTGTATTTAAGCTTGCACCCAGGAATATTATCTCTTGAAAGGGTACTAGTTTTGATTTATTTTCATTTACTGTGTACCCTAGACAAATTAGTAATCTTTTTACAAATGCCAGATGCTTTAGTAGAATGTCTTTGGTCTCTGCTTGAATGAGGCAGTCGTCTAAGTAGGGATATATTTAAATTCCTCTTTGTCTGCAAAATGCAATTACTGGTGCCAGGCATTTTGTGAAGACCTGGGGCACAGTAGATAAGCCAAAGGGCAGTGCAGAGAAAATGTATTTAGAACAGACAGGTCCAGAATTGGTCTCCATTCTTTGTCCTTTCTTGGTACTAAGAAAAGTCGAGTAAAATCCTTGTCCCTGCTCTTGTAGTGGCACTGGCTGAATAGCCCTGATGTCCATGAGAGATGAAACTTGTTTTTGTGCCTCTGCCCATTGATTGTGTGGCAGGTCTGGCATACCTTTTGCCTTTGGAAGGGTGTGAAAGTGGAACCTGTAGCCCTGAGAGACTATATTTAAGACCCATTTGTCCTGGGTGATCATGTGCCAATTTTGTGAAAAAAGTGCTAGCTTTCCCCTAAGGGTGCTGCCAAAAGATAAATGCTTGGCATTGGCAGAGGGAAGTCATTGGGACTGTTTCCTATATGGCTGTGATTTGTCTTCTCCACTTTTGGAGGTAGCAGTACCCCATTGTTTGGGCCTGTATGAGCCCTGGGGCTGTTGTCTGCCTCTAGGGCATCTGTATCTGTCTCTTTGTGGCCTGTCTGACATGGGAAAGGACCAATTCTTAGAAGGCCCGTTCCTGCTAAATCTGGGTGGCTGTACCTGTAAGAAATCCTTCACTGTTTGCATAGATTTAGCTTTATCCTCCATTTTCTTCAACACCTCTTCTGTCTTAACACCAAACAAAGTATCATGCTGTAATGGAGCATCCAATAATTTTGCTTTAACATGATCAGGCAGAGTCTGTTCCTTTAACCAAGCATGCCTTCTAATAACAGAACCTGTTACAGCGGCCCTGCAAGAGGCCTCCAGTGAATCATAACCACATTGCAAAGTATGTTTTCCCACTTGTTCAGCTGCATGCAATAAATCCTGCAATTCCTTGTTCCCAGAACATTCAGTGTTTGTCAACATTTTCTGTTTTAACAGAGACATTAAGTATTGCTGATATTTAAGCATATGAAATTGACAATTTAAAGCCCTTACAGCCAAGGTAGCAGAAGTGTAAACTTTTTTCCCCCATCTGTCCAGTGCCCTAGAATCTCTATCTGAGGGTACAGGGTTTTTTGCAGTAGCAGTCTTGACCCCTTTGGGACACTGAGAAATAATTTTGGGTCAGCAGCAGGGTTTTTATATAAAAATTTATGAGAATCTGGAACCCTGTAGTATCTGTCTGGCTTAACAGGTGCAGGAGGTAAAGAGTCGGGAGACAGGACGGATTCTGAAAATACATCATCTACAATGTCTAGAACAGGTGGAATAGCAAGAGGTCTGTGCTGAGGTGGAAGAAGAAAGTCTCTGAGCCTTTTCTTAGAATCTGAATAATCTTGGCTCTCCCAGTGGAAATGCTCCCTCATGGTATGCAGGGTTTCCCCAAATGAGTAATCCTCAGAAGGAGAAGCTGAAGGAATAGATTCTTCAGCATCAGAATCCTCATAGGGAGGAATAGAGTATCCCTGTTCTGAAGAGGAGTCAGAGGAAATGGAAACCTGATCAGAGGAATCATATTCAGTATCTTGCCTAAGCCTCTTATCAGGAGGGGGATGGGAACCCCTGATCAAAGTAATTAGGTCTTCGGCCATTTTGAGCATCTGTTTTTTAGGCATGGAAGTCTGTCCTGGAGAATGCTGTACTTGTTTCCTTGTCTTTAAAACTGTTTTAGCCTTTGTCTTGGATGCTGAAGTTGGTTTGATATAAAGCTGTGTAGGTCTGAAAACACTCTCAGAATCCGATGCCTGCTCAGTGGCTCCAGACCCATCTGAGGGATTAGTTTCCGAAGGCCCAATACCTTGAGTATCCAGAGGCCTAGTAGTCTCCACGTGGGAGTTGGAGGTGGCCTGTGGCTCTGAGGTAGCGGGTGTCAGGGGCTGCAAAGGCGCCTCACTGAGAACTGGCGAACCAGCGACTGGCCTAGAAGAGACTTCGTCATCGGTTTTGGACCTCGGATGCCTGTCCTTTTCTTTTTCCTTGCGCTTTTTATGAATTCCGGTCGTCAGTTGTTCCGACGGCATTATACAGTTAAACCTTCGGCAAAAATAATGAAAAGCAAAATCGTACCGACGCTTAACAGTGCGTTGGTTAAATCTAGCACAAAACCGACAACTAGCAATGTCATGATCAGGGCCTAGGCAAGGAATATAGTAAGAATGAAAATCCTTATGAGGTATTTGCTTCCCACAAGAAATACAATTGTTAAGTTTTTCTGACATCGATCTGGGCAAGAAAAAAGTTTCCCCAACAGGGTACTCAGCTTTATAGAAGACTTCGGATCTGAAATTCAATTTCAAAAATCTCAGGAGTCGGCTGACCAGCACTTGCGAACTGCTTTTACTTCGGGCACCGCGCAGCAAGAAAGACTGAAGAAAATGGCGTCAGCTGCATCTTTTATACCCCTGGCACACTGAAGTCAGGGAAGAGGCAACAGCAACCGACGCCGGGCCAGGACTTTGGAATTCAGGCCGACTGCAGGTAGCCTGCCAGCAGGATAACCCAAGTGTAATGACTGCAACAGTGAAACACGATGAACATCTAGTCTTACTTCAAGAAAATGCAGACATGAAAACTGACATAGTCAAGAGTTGAAGAGACAGACTCATGAATTCTTGTCTTCATAGCAAATGCTGTCCCAAATGCAAGACCAGAAATCTGTTGTGAATACCACTCTTTACTTTTCCAGATATGGTACATCACTGAAGAAACCACAGAGATATATAGTCTGCTTTACAGTTAAACATGCTTCTAAAAACTAAAAAGTTTAATTTTTGAAAATGTGTTCATAAGTTGTGCAAAGTCTAATTGTAATGTAAATAGCTAACATGCCTATTGTACAGTGTTAATATTAACTTACAGTGATCACTAATATAACACATTATACCTCAGATATATACTTTGTCTTCAGAAGGGGGTGTTAGATATAGCTATATAAATTAAAAGCTAAGCATCTAGGTTCAGTAATATGCATGCAGTGCTGTATAGACCTCATGGATATTATACCATATCACATATCTCAAGTCTGCTACTTGATAAGCATCCCAACAACAGAATCATTTATTTATCTGGATTTTTAACTGTGGCAGATCACTTATCCACTTGTTTTTACAAACTCAGTCAGAGACATTGGTTAAATGAGTTGCTTAGAATCATACCGTAGGCAAAAGGAGGCTACATGAATCAAAACCCACCCAAAAGTCTGCAGAAGCACTGTCATCAAGGCCTGAACAGTGAATGTGCAAAACTTAATTCAAATGATCTAAAGGCTGAAGTTGCTGAACCACAAAATAAAAAAAAAATCTTAGTGACAAGACATGGGCTGTAGCAGAACACCTATCCTCATTCACCATCTGGGACTACCTCTATGGATCCCTTGGCAAAAATGGACTAAGACTATATCAGAAGTTCCTGTGATACCAACAAGTCTGTCAAAAGTAAACAAAATGGAATGTCTTCAGCAATTACTAATCACGTCCTATTTCAAAAACTAAAGGATCAGTTGACAGCAAACTGACTGACAGCTGATCAGTCAGTGAGAATGCTTTACAAGCATTAACCACTGAAAGGTGAAGTCATCAAAATGAGTAGGCCAAAATACCAATTTGATGTGATGACTTTCAACAAAAGTAAAAAAAAAAAAAAAAAAAAAAAACTAAAAATATACAGACTATTACACTCTCTGTTTTATTATTAACTCCGAGTCACATACGGTTGGGGGTAAATACAAGTCTATAAAGCAATTTCTTGCTTAAACCACTGCAAAATTTCCACTCCTTCCAATTTTCTGAAAATCTCTATAGAAGGAGGCCAAAAAGGATGTTCTTATCTAAAGCAGCATTTAAAAGCTTATGCTTTTTCATCTTCTGGTACAGACTAGAGTCTTAGCCATGAGTACTTTTTCAACATAGATTCAGTGGCAGCAGCCCTGGAAGAAGCATCTGCCCTATCACATGCACACTTTATATAAAGGCATGCAACTTTAGTGGTAGAAGAAATCATATTTTGCATTGTAGTTTTACTGTCACTGTCAAGAATATTAGACATAAGTTATTCATGTTAAAAATAGATACAAGTTACCTTATCATGTGTATCTGATTATGAACAGCATGGAAGGCTAAAGTTGCTGAGGTATATACTTTCCTGCATACTTACCCATATTTCTACTATATTTGTCACTTGGGAGAGCAATGGAAGATGAGAAAAACTTATAAGGTTTGTCAGAATCTGTGGAGAAAACTGCAAGGTCAGAAATTTGATTTTTGTGTAGGTACTTCTGTGTGTAAGGGACTTTGTAATACCAGTCAGACTTTTTTGGTGCAGGTGGTTGTGATTCAGGAGTTAGAGAAACTGAAAGGAAAGTGTATTCTATAGCTTTAAGAACAGAAGGGAGCGGAGAAGGCTTGGGGACTTCCATATAGTATGTAAGAGATCATAGCATCTCTTTTGGGATTCAAAGAACTGCTTATCTTCTGAAATGAAATGTTGCATCATTTTCCAAATGGTTTCTCTAAAGGACAACGCTTCTTGAACACAGCCAGAAGGTTAAGTCATTTTCAAGTTCAGATTAATATCTCAGAGGGGAATGAATCTGAGAAGGATAACCCAAAAGGTCAGATTCTGGTTAAGAGGAATAAGCTTGCTACGAAGATGTGGACCATTTTTTTTACAGAGGTAGAAGGAGTAGGTGCAAAAAAACTGATGGGGTTTAGGAGCCATAAGAAAGTTGAACAACACTGAAAAATCCTGCCATTCCTTTTGAGTATCCATGGAAACCAGTGGACTGGAGAAGATAGTTGTTTAGTTTTCTTCTTAGGGATTTCCAAGGAATCTGTATGAGAAGGGCACAACCCTGGACATTCCTCAATCAATGAACCATGGTTGTCTTCACTAAGATCTGAGGAACACTGTCTGAAATTACAAGCCTGGTTTCCCCGTTTGAGGCCTTATTGGCCATCTGACTGGTTGGGCAGGATATGCCTGTAGGCCGTTCCAGTAGCTGGGAAGTCCACAGGCTTCTCACCTGCCTCAATAGGTACATCCGACTCTGAACCACAAAAGGAAGCTGAAGTAGCGACATCTTCCTTCTGTTACTTAGCTTTTTTGCAGCTTTGAAGGGCCATCAGAAGAGGGAACATCAGAGGACATACTGGCTCAAGCTAGAGCCTTGAAATTTGTTGTCTAAATAAATGTTCAGAGAAGAAATGTGAATTTTTATGGTATTTATGGCAGCAGCCTAACAAACAGAGCAATCTCTGATACTATGTTCTGGCCCTAGGCAGAAGAAACTTTAAGAATGTCTGTATTTGTTAGGAATCTGCCTACCACAAAGGAATTTGCCTCTTTCTGATGACATGAACAGTATTCCAGTATACAAACATATCTCCAATGGGGTACTTAGCTTTCCCTTGTAGTGGCAAACTGTATCTTTTAGACTGGCTGACAGACCGATCTACAGATGACATTTTGCTTCCCAGACTAGAGGCAAGAAAATACTGAGGCTATGACACTCATACACTTCTTATGTTCTAGTATACACACCTCATGCTTAGGTCTAAGGTTCAATGTACAATGCATGAGGAAGGAATGCCTGCCTTTGGCATACTGGATGGATGGTATTCTTGGCAGGATATCTCCCATCTGTCAGCATTACTGCAACAATGATCTAATGATGATCATATAAAGCTTGCAGGCGCAAGGTGGGGAAGGAATAAATTCTCTTGATAAACTTGTATGCAGTCTTGGAATTGGTCTTTGGGGGTACAATAGCCAAATGCTAAAATTTCTGAGACTTGTGCCATGCAGAGAAAATGATATAGTGATCCAATTTAGGATTCCTTGTTATAACGGAAAACATTTGTGGGTTGCCTAGTTAAATAGTCAGCCTTCTTATATGCTAAAGCTACACAGTCTGTATATTTTCCAAAAAGCAAGAAACACATCCCTAATAATTTTCCACATTGAAATAAGACAATGCTCCTCTTGCAACTTCCCCAACCAAATGTTTAGATGCTTGTAGGGAGGGTGGAGGAAAAGAAAGAAAAAACAACACTAATGTGAATTTTATAACTGAGAGAACAAAAGACAGATCCTTGGGATAGAAGCAAGAAAGGAAAATTCACTATTGCTGTTTCAAGTTCAAGTTACTTGCACCAATAGATTCTGCAATTGCTACAGACAGAAAGGAATTGTAAAATGTTTTTTGTTGCCTTGTTCTAAAGATGAGGATTTAGAACCCACTCATGGAGCAGTTTGGGGTGTAACACTGGTAGTTTAATCAAGTGACACAAATCATAATGTAAAGTGAGTATACAGAGGGTATAAAGATTGTGAAAGTAATGCATAAGGCTTACGGTTAGTGACACACCTAAGTACTGCATGGTGCTCTCTAACACCCACTTAGCCATCTTCCTTCATACTTTGAATGGGCTATCAAAAACCAGGGACAGGGTGGGAAAAGGATCTGGCAATGACCACAGGAAAGCAAGAAGGAAATATCTTGATCCTTGCAAGTGAGTGATCTACTGTTCAAGGGCAGTTGAAAGAACTCAATCCTAAGATAAGTTCAGGTGTAGAAACGTCATGTCAGTCTTCTGCAATCAGGGTCCCATTCCTCACATGCTTATGTAGTAACAGCTTGCTTCCGTGCATGCATAGGAACGACAGTCATGTAGTGAGATTTTGGTATTAGGGATTCTTCTCTTCAGTTATCAAATATTAGTCGGTGCACAGTTTGATGAAATGATTACATCCTGGTTTGAAGAATGATTCCAAAGGCAAGAACTGGAGGCCAACACAACAGTGGTAGACTCTAAAGCAGAACCACGTCTGTACATAAGCCTAGGTCCTGGATCAATGCCTTACCACCCTTTGTGATCCTACCTGCGGCTGCAAGCCTTGAGTTTAACTCTTTGTTTTATATATATATATATATATATATATATATATATATATATATATATATATATATATATATGTCATATGACAGCCATTGATGTGTTTTGGATTAAAGCAAAAAAAAAGCTAGCTCCACTAATGGCTGTGACTCAAGGTCTGAGGCTGTCGACATATTAAAAAATGTCCACACTTTTTAAGCAGTAATGTAGTAACATTCCAGTGACACATGTCTACAGAAGAGTGTATTAGCAGCTAGATCTAACTAGGGAAGTTAGGGCTATATGTACCCTTAATTGTAATGCAGGGATATTGTGTTTCAGCCACTGCAGGAAGAATCTCTCATAAAAGGAGACAGATGCAAATAACAAGACTTCTTAAGGAGGCTGAAGGATCTAAAGCATTCCAATGTTAGAAATCTGTCAATCCAAAACAACTTTGTGGCATAGAGAGATAAAGCCCTAACTATAGCCCAGACAATCTGAGTTCAGCTAGTACCAGAACAGATGGTCAGGAGATAAAGTGAAAATTTGCAGCTGATGCCAGCTCACCCATCCTGAGAGGAGGAATTGGTGGCTCCCATTGGCCAATCACCACCAAGCATGCAAAGGCCTGAAGGCAATGAATAGAAGCCGTACACCAGGGACATGATCCTACCATGCCAGTGATAGCAGCCCTCTGCAGCATGTGTGTGGAAGCATGCACATGTTGGGGGGAGGTTATAGCTAGGCCTTTCACAGTGTTGCACATGTTCATGTCAACTTTCAGGGCTGGAGACACAGCCACAGCAGAAAAATCTCCGATGGCTGCTAGAATGACACTCTGTGATCAGCTCTTGCCTCTCAGGGAATGAATGGGCCAGGAACGGATCTCACCCTGAGATGAATGAACAGGTTAATAGATCAGAGCTGATGGTTAGAAGGCAATGAGGAAACCAAGAAGAAAAAAAAAACTAAATCTCCTTTTCCATTGTTCGCATATTCTCTTAGTTGCTGCTAAACTTTCTCGCAGCTTATTTGAAGAACCATAAGGATGTTTTTTTTTTTCTTTGTAGTTAGCATCAAAGTTCCTATGACAATAATGCTAGACTATGTAATAATAATGTATACCCAAAAATACCCTGACATAATTCCAAATATCTTTACAAGTCAAACTAAAAATAAAATACTGAATCAGGTATACGTGGCACCTTCCTAAAGCTTGTTAAGGGCTGCATAAATAATAATACTAATAATAATAACCAACAATTTCTGTGTTACTGTAGAGTACACAGTCTATTAGAAATGCCACTGGTAATCGTTACTTAGAATTTATTAATATTTCTTTTTGTGTTAACCGGGATCTCCAGGTAATCTCATTTTAGGATATTCTCAGTGGCTTTTGCTTCATGGAGCATGTTTTTAACCAAAAATATATCACTATAGTTAGTGATAACACAGTTAAGCAGAACAGGTAACAACCCTTTATGTTCATATTAAAGGTCATTCTGTTTAACGCCCTTTTCATTCACAAATAAGGAAGCTTGATGTTTTTATTTACTTAGCAGCTGTTTAATGAATAAGACATTAGAATTACAGTGCCTGGTCGTTATCACTATAAGCAATACACAACACAGCAAAAGAAAATGACACAGTTTATTAAATTATGAATTTTTAGTTGTTTTTTTATTAATTTTAGTTCAATCTAAAAAGGTAAGATGGATTGGACCATAGAGGTCTTTTTTCAGATACTACCTAACTACAAAGTATAACATAAAACAGTTACAAATAGCAAATAGGCAACATAATTTACAGATAAAGAATCACAATAACACAGTGTTTGTTAACAACATAGTGGCTCAGGATAAACTAGAATATGGTATGGTACATGAAGGGAAGAGAAATGTGAACAATGAAATTCCTCATATAACCATTTTGTGCTAATGGAATGGTTCTCAGCAGTATTAAGTAAAAGTCTCATTGTAGTTAAGTAGTAGGGTGCATTTGTTAAGATGTAATTGCAAGCAGTAACACACGGGGTATTAGGTTTGGTAAGGTTGTCTCAATATACACCACAATGACCACTGCAGCAAGGAAATATTTTAAGATGTAACATCAATACTGTTTGAATACATGGATGTCATGGAGGCACACTTTGCTTTGTTAGTCGGAGTTCCACATGTCTGGATTAATGAGGGAAAACGATTTGTGGCCAGAGCTGAGTTTGTAGCTGGGAATTGCAAGTGAAACAACACCAATGTGATTACACTGTAGGGGTTTAATGGGAATAAGAACAGAAAATATGGACTTGAGGTAAGGTCAGTGGTGGGAAAAAAAGGAAAAAAGAAAATGAAGTTCATATGTTATATATGAGAGCACAGAGGATGAAAGTAGAAATGATGAATAATTAGTCAACGTTTTCAAATGTCTAACAATGATGCACTTTTTCAAGGGTCTGGGCTATAAAAAGCAAGATTTTATTTGGGGAAATTTAGAGATCGGTTATATCTGACTTAGACTGAGATAAAAGACGTCTACATTCAAGGTCTAGGAAAATTGTGTCTTTCTTAAACATGTAACAAGCTTTATTGAGTTACAGTACTGACTGGTAATATGTTTTCAGCCCAGTGGAAATTTTCCTTTGAATATGCTTAATGTGTTGACTAAAAGAAAAGGAAGTACCTAAAATTACTCTTTGATACTTGACAGTCCACTTTTTCTAGGTTATTCCAGTTTTGTATGATTTGACAGATTCTGGGGTATAGTGCCAAAAGGGCTGGCTTTTGTTTTACTGACATTCATGGTAAGTTATTCAGCCTCTAGACAGAAGGAGAAAAATTACAGTCCTACTGAAAGCTGGGCATAACATTACCAGCTGATGGTCCACACTTGTTTACAATCATATTGACAGTGTAGCAGTTTATGCCCTACCGGGTTGTTTACCAGGCCTTTATTTGGGAGGATGATACTTCACTGAAGGAAGGAATCCACTGTGACAGTTAAAATGGATAGACAATTTCTCATTACCATGAACAATAGCTATGCAATTTTTTAGGTACAGTGGAACCAGTTTAGGGGTGGACACTTAAGACCATGTATCATAAGTTCTTTAATTAGAAGGGGGTGTAATAAGAGATGAATACGTCAGTGACATGAAAAAATATGATCCATCTGAAAAAAGCTTTCCTCTAGCTCTGTATAGGTTGTATTAGGTAGACACTGTAAGGCAGCATTGAGTGTTGTCTTTGTCTGAAGCAGTGCTGCAACTGATAAAACAGGCTATTTTTGTTGAGATGGTCAATAGGTTGTGCAGACATAGCCTTTTCCAGTACAGGCAGTAAAACTATGTGTCAAGGGCTGGTCACCTTTGTATAAGGTGATTTTGAGACGGGGACAGCTTTGCAGGACTTCTAAACAGAAATAAATGTGTCAAGACACATATACACACAACAAGAGACTTAAGAGGATAGATAGAATTGTATCAGGGTTTTTTAGCAACTTGGGACAGAAACCACTGGCATGGGGTGGCTGTAAAGTGGGATTTGCTAGAGTTTATGAGAGACTTGTATAATGACAGGTGTAACAGAGAAAGTCTGCATTTCACTTATACACTTATACATTGTGTCTATAATTGTGAAGGAGTGTGACAGATTGAATCGATATTGAGCTGGTAGAGATTAACTATGAAGCCAGAGTAGACTTTGGCTATTAGAGGTATGTCTGCAGATTTAGCAGTGTCAGTGACTCAGCATACAGCCCACTCATCATTCATTATTGGAAGATTAGAATGTACTGTGGCCTGTCCCAGCACCAGTGGATTCACATTCTAATACTGAGAATGCACTCCAGCACTAGTGGATGCTGCACTCCTGAAATGTCATTCTTTAGATGAGAAGGTCCCATATGCCTGAACTGGTGGTAAAGTAGGTGGACATAAAAGAACCCACAACACTTACTTAAAAAGTAGGGTAATTTCCTTGGTGTCTTGGTTAAATATCTCTCCTCATCTACATGAATACCAACATAAGAATACAATTTATGGTCTCCCCTAGACGTAGGCCAAACATTTAGTGATATTAACCCAGTCAACTCTCTATCTTGAATACAGTGTGTAAAAGTGTGACTGGGAAAACACGTACCATTTAACTGTCTAATTTCTGACCATGTATTACAGCCTTGTTTTTATACATGGAGGATGGAAACACGAGTACAGCCAGATTCCTGGCTGGCACTTAATGCTGTGGTATGAAAATGGAAATATTGGAGTTATAATGGGAGGACAATATTTAAAAATGCTACAAGTACTTTGTCACAGTTTTGTTGGATAAGAATTGCCCAGTCCACGTGGGACAGTGTCAATAGTAGCAGTCCCACTTATCCAGGGACTTTTTGTGTTCTTGAAGAACAAAATGTAATAACTGGACAGTGGTCCCAAAGTAAGGGCTCTTGATTTATAGGTGGTATAGACTGGATAGACTGTTTTGAGGATCCATTTGAGGATGAAGTGTTTGTTTTAGCTAGGACTAGTTGGAGAAACTATCTTATCAGAAACAGGAGCTCAATTCTGCATGTGTTTTTCAAAGCTAGTGAATGTTAAAGTCATCAAGTAGCTTGGAATCATGCTTTTTATACCTGCAGACATGCCCATAAAGTGGTCTTCATTGATTTTAATGGCGGATGAAGGAGTCCTATAAGAAATGCTAACATCTATGTTAATACGATTTCCAACAGTACATTCACTTAGTACCTAGCTCAGCTCACACTGTTTTTTTAGAGGATGTGGCTATGAGATACCACAGATAGTTCTCTCTTTTTTAAGCAATATGTAAGAGAATGCCTCTCAGGTCTGTTTCTACTGAAAGAGTAATAATTCTGGTGTAAGGTGGAAGAGAGGTGGATTGTTGATTTGAGTCAAGATTCTGTAATAGCCACAATTTTTAAATTATTAAAAAAATCCTGACTGCTTCAAATAAAGAATGCATATTTACTAAGCAACCAGTGTTAATAGCTGACAGAGATAATAAATTTAACTTTGTGACATAAAGCCATATTACTTTTTCAGTGGTGGTGCTGTGGTAGCATTGTCGCCTCACAGTAAGACGCTGTCCGGTTCGATTCTCAGCTACAGCATCTTCTACGTGGAGAGATGTGTGAATGGGCGTACCTTCATTGAAGGTTGTGCGTCAAGGCTGGCAACTCGGCATGTAAAAAATCTACTGCCAATCATTAGCTGACCGGAGTTCTGCTGTGGCGACCCCTAACCGGGAAAAGCCGAAAGACCCAACAACTTTTTCAGGTGTCTTTATTACCATACTAAGTATAATTTTGTGTGATGGTATTAAAGCAGTGTAAAATATTATGTAATACTGTGAAGATTTTGAGGAGGGAATACGTTGTGAAAAAGTACATTTAATGGGGAGGGTAATAAAAGGCTAAGTATTTGCTGTGGTAAAGGGAATCTTTTTTAGTTGGTAGAGTTTTCTTTAATATTAACTAATCACCTATGGATACCATAATATAAGCAGCTGAAAGCAGAATGTATGATAGTGAGTTGGTGACTATGGCACAGGAGGTAGACAATTTGATTAAACAGTCAAGATGAGATACTGAATTCATAGACTGTTTTAGCATAACAGAAACGATAAGGTATGAGATGTGTAGTATATGGAATTGTTTGATGGTGGGGTGGTAGAGAGGCAACAGGAAGTGTCATGTAATGTGAAATAGTGTAGTTTATGAGGGTGTTTTCCTAAGGTAACATACAGGGAGGCTTGGCAGCAAGAAACCTGACACCCATGGTGGAATCAATAGCTTGTGAGTACAAAATGACTACAACAATGAAGATACACAGGTACAATATACTTCAGGGTAGAAAAACAGCCTCTCGCACAGAAGTTAAACTGTACCAGGTCATGGAAGCTTTATGATGTTTTAGGAAAGCAACAGCAATCCTAAACTAGTTTCTAATTCAGGTAACAGACAAGTCCAGGTATAGAAGTAAATATATAAACTGGTGCACAGAAGACTGAACGTGTGAAAGTGTTTGAAAAGCATAACATGTTTGTTAAAGGAGAATGCTGCAGAAGGGTTCTAGAGTGAGGCACCAGTATGACTAAGAGCTAGAGAATTGTTGTGTAATGGGAAAATCAGCTTAGCTAAAACTTACAAAAGAGAAACAAGGGATACTGGATGAAGACTAGGGTTAACATAATATAAATATTTAAGAATGTTGCAAATAGAAAACATTTGTTCAGGAAAACAAAGAACTAGAAAACTGTTTTGTAGTGGGGACACCAAGTTAGCTACAGCTGAGAAAAGATAAACAATGGATACTGTATCGGGACCAACAGCAAAAACAATATAAATATTTAAGAATGTCTCAAACACAAAACATTTGTTTGAGAAAGCAAAGTCCAGTTGTTCAGTGTAAACAAGTTACTCTGCACCATTACAGTGTCGAGCAAGATAATGCTAGAGATAGCACATGTAGTGGCAAAAAGCTTTACTGTTTGGAGAAAGGAAGAGTATGAATTATTTCTACCCAAATCTAGCTGTACTTGCCAGTAAGAGTCACAGAATGGCAATCTTATAACAATGATTGTTGAACAGAAGGCACCAATTACAACACATGTGTAGTCAGTCTCTGTGCTACTGGATTTGTCTCAAACATGGCTTGTTGGCATTTCTAGTCCTTTTTTGAACGACCTGTAAAATGATCCATAAATTGGAAGGCTCCAACATAATTCCCTAAAACAACTCCAACTTTTGGTGGTATCACACTGAAAGACAGAAAATGGTATTATTCATTTACATGATCAATATAAACAAACCATACTAAGCAAAAAGTGTGAACAGACAATGCATTACTGTAACTCTAATATAGTTTTTCCTCTTAAAATGTAATGGGACAATAACAAATAAAATGAAAACAAAAGGGATAATGTATCAATTCTAATCCAAAGAAGCAAACATGGACTGAATAAGGACAGCATCCATCATCTCTGAAACCAAACTTCAAAAATGCTATTCAGCTACATAAAATTAAAATTTACATTACTTGACTCCTAAGGGGAAAAATCATTTACAAGTTTTTATTATACAATGCAGACATACACAGAGTGGCGGTTATAGATTTTATTCCTTCACAGATCACTGCTCCTGATTTGTAAGATTTTCTTCCATTAAAGATCATAGCTCCTGATATGAAATTTTGTTCCAGTCCATTCACCACAGTCTTAAAACTGGGCAGTGAAAATCCCTACTGTACATTTCTTCCAGACATTATTATGCAGCTAAAAATCCTTCCTTGTATACCTTGACCTTGACAATGACCTTTTGTGTCTACAGTTCAATAACATTAGAAAGGGATACCTATACATATCTACCTACTTTTTTGTATCAGTCAAAGATGCGTACACATATATGAATCATAACAAGAGCAGGCTTTCAGGATGAACAAGAGCATAACTATAAACTACAAAGACAATGAGAGAGACATGAGATATACGTAAGACAGCAACAAAACAAAGTCATGTCTGTATCCTTTTTAGACTCTTATGGTTACTGACTTGAATTAAAACAGATACATTTAATACAGGTAGAGATGTCCAACACATCAAGCACCAAAATACACACAGAATGTTTCTCACATATCATCAGTCTGTCCTCCTGTCACTCAATATCAACACTGTGTATGCTATACACATAGCTTATGGAATACATTTTTTCACAGACATCAAAGCTTTTCACTTAACAGCTCATTTGTTATTGTTTAGAAAACAATAAATGATATTATGTATTTATTTATATATCTACACATTTGTTAACTAGACAGAACACCAATCCCAATGGACTGTTTTCCGGTTCAGCTCAGATACACAAATTATGCACAATATAACAGGCATGAATAACAGACTTAAAGACTATACTATACTGTAGGTATAAGAAGTATTTGGCTTAGTACACATACAGATAATTATGGTGCTAAATGGGCTAGATCTGAGATATAGACAATTTGTGCCTTCAGAGATGAGACTTGTAGAAAGAATAATATTATAGGAGGTTATTGGCATCATTCTAATGTTTGGAGAGTTGGGGCTATGTGTTGTTACCTTTGTTGAGTCATTTACACTTGTCTGTAGCAGTCAGCTTTAATTTTTTTCTTGAAAATGGGGAAGAAGCAGATATTCAGCTTTAAAAATTTATTCATTTAAGAGAGTCCATGTTAAATATGGCAACTGACAATTTAAACCAGTTCTGTGTTAAATCTGGCAGTTGAAAACTAACAACTACCTATAACTTGCCATTTCTATTTATATAGCAATAAAGATTACTACAGCTGGAGACATTCCTAAAGTGGGCTAAACAGATGAAAATAAATCAACATCTGAGAAGTAATTGTTAACAATAACCAGGAACACAGATGAAGACAAGAACAAGGAAATGTATTAGGAACATTAAGGTGCCTGGCAATAGATGACATAAATAATTAGTAACTATTGCATAGGCAGAGTCTTAAAAGTAATAAAACTGAATCTGGGAATGTTGGTAGCTCCTGAAATGGACCACCAACAGTAGAGGGAATGGCAGTGACAAAAGCAAAGAAAGTAGTCAGGTGGATCCTCAGGGAGACAGGTTCCAAACAAAAGAAGATGGTGCTGCCACTATACTGGGCTCTAATCAAACCACATCTGTATACAGTCCTGGAGACATTGTAAGGATGGGCCATCAGGTAGCTGGAAGAGGTATGGAGGAGGGCTACCGGAGAGATCCATGGGAGGTAGAGAAGGTGTATTACTGGGTATTAAATAAGCTGGTGCTTTTCTCAATTGAGACTGGAGATGGTGAAAGGAATGTGATTTTGGTACAGGGGTCATATTGGGGAGATATGAATGTTGTCATCCTTAGCAGGAGGAATAGGGTATGAACAAAATGATGGACATATAGAATGGACAGCTAGACAGTGGTTAGGGAATCCATGAAGCATTCAACTGGGCACGGGACAAGTGGGAAAATAGTAAGCGGGGAAGGTAGGGATGGAGTGGAAGTAAACTGCTAATTGCACTTAAAACCAGTCTAGTTATGCTTCTAGTCTCCTTCCACTAGAAAAAATAAATGTAAGGAAATGTGAGGTTTGGGAATTTATTTTTTTGGAAAGGATGGGGTTCTTGCAAAGGACCTCTCCAAGATGTATTTTTACTAAAATATTGTACATTGATTCAAAGAATTAGCACTAGGAGTCACCAGAATGAATAGAGTTATTTATTTTTTTACTAAGGAGCAATGTTAAAGTAAAAAAAAAAAAACATGCACTTCACCTCACGCCTTACAATCAAACCTGCTTCTGTTTTGAAGTCTATCCAGCAAAATATACAAAAAGGTATGAGAAATGATTTAATTCTACAACTGGATTGTCTTATTAACTGTATGATTCCACATGCATATTTACCCAATATTTTATTTTCTCTTTGCTTGGGTTCTAAAAGAGAAAATGTGTCCATATTATTACTCCTGACAACAGTCTCTAAATGTATTATTGCTTGCTGGAAGTACCCTGTTCCTCTTTCTTGTCAGTGGTTCTCCCATGTTAAGTCTCTCTAGATATCAAATTGAGTGCATCAGAAGTAAGCAGTAAAATGGTTACAGAAAACATTTTCAGGAGCAGGAGCTTTATTATGTCTGGTAAATACTAAAGTAGGAAGATCATTTATAGCTCCACACATGCTTATTTTATATATATATATATATATATATATATATATATATATATATATATATATATATATGTGTGTGTGTGTGTGTGTGTGTGTGTGTGTATATACACATACTGCAGGGGATCTGTGTTCAAATATTTAAGCTCAAACAGACGTTATGAAATTTAGTACAATCAGGTGTGTTTAAGTAATGCAGATTTTATCTCCAATTTCCTAATTTTTCCCACTTTGCCTTGTAGTCATTTTTTCTAGTCATCATATATCATTTCCCCAGGATATATTATTAGCTTACTACAATTGTCATGCAACACTGATAAAACATGTATGCATTTTTTGTACAACACTACTTGCTATTTGTATTTTTTATTAAACTATTGTTGATGATTTTAAAACTATATTTTGAAAAACATGAATGCATTTACCTGATCTTGTCTTTCTAATCATTTTCTGTCCCTTCTAATACCTCTAATTTTCAGTAATATTGTAAAAAAATCATGGTTTGAACCATTCAGTATAAGCAAAGTTCAGAAAGCATGGCTTTTTGTTGGCCTCCTCACTGTGTAAGTTATCTGATTAGGTATTGCAAAGACTAACCCTGGGATTCATGAACGATAAATGTCAATGCAGTAGCAGTGTAGCCACTCCTGCATGGAATATGGCCACTGAGCGATCCAGGAACGTGCAGTTTTGACGTGCACGAGCATCCTTAAACTGTACCTGCACGGAAACCTGTGCGGGATGCTAATTACCTCCTTTGCTAGTAAAAACCATGCAAATGAGGTGAATTAGTGATCCAGAAAGCAGGTAGGTAACCGTACAGGAACAGTGTAAGCTGCAGAAATGTATTCGGCTACTAGTCGAACACATTTCTGCAAAAATTAAAATGGAGTCATGACAGCTCCAATAAAAGCATGTACCCTAATATGTGGGCATGCCAATGGCCAATTATATGGCCACTGGCATGTTAAAGTGTTTAATTTTTGTAAAAATAAAAGTTTATCATTTTTTGGCCAATCTCTGCCGTTTAAGCATAGGAAAGCACCACAGAAATGGGATCGTGGGGAAAATAAAAAAATAATGTGAAGGGAAACCTGCATTTTGCCATTATACTTAACGGCAAGCAGAATCAAAACAATGGTAGGGAAGAGTGGTTGCTAAGGGGGAAGGCTCTTGTGTAGTGCAGTAAGTATGGATTAAGGCAGTGGGATATGTTAATGAGGGCTTATACTGAATCAAAAAATTCTTCTAAGTGTAACACTGCACCTAACTGTGTAGCTGCTGTAACACCATCGTGTAGGCAGGAGGAGCAACTAACATGAAAAGGCTGTGTGTGTCATGCTTGCTGTAAGCACACTGGAGCTCCATTGCTCGAGTTTGTGCTTAGCTAAGCACAGCTAAGCGAGGGTGTGTGTCTGAAGATGTATAGTCTTATTCCATGAACTGAGGAGCATGTTTGTGCCCAGGGGAGAGCCATTTCTTGCTGTTTACACTAGCTAAATGGGTCTGTGCATCTCACCGAGGCTTAAACAGGAAGGATATAGGAAAAAAAATAAAGGAAATAGCAGAACAAAGGAAATGCAGTATAAATCAGCAATATGGGATTCTGCAACCCAAAATGGGCCACTGAAAGCACTCAGTAATACAGTTGGCAGGTGGCTGCATAGCTGAAAATGGGAAGAAATGTAAAAAAATAAAATAAAGGACAACAGCACAATAAAGGAGAAATGAAGTAGAAATCACTAATAGGGGATTCTTGCGATTCACAATGGGCCATACAAAGTACACAATAATACAGCTGGCAGGTGGCTGTATAGCTGAAAATGGGAGGAGATATAAAAAGAAAAATAAAGGGCAACAGCACAATAAAGGAGAAATGAAGTAGAAATCACTAATATGGAACTCTTGCAACTCACAACGGGCCATGCAAAGCACCCAATAATACAGGTGGCTGCATAGCTGAAAATGGGATGAGATGTAAAAAAAAGAAATAAAGGGCAACAGCACAATAAAGGAGAAATGAAGTAGAAATCACTAATATGGGACTCTTGCAACTCACAATGGGCCATGCAAAGCATACAATAATACAGCTGGCATGTGGCTGCATAACTGAAAATGGGAGGAGATGTAAAAAGAAAAATAAAGGGCAACAGAACAATGAAGGAGAAATGAAGTAGAAATCACTAATATGGGACTCTTGTAACTCACAATGGGCCATGCAAAGCACACAATAATACAACTGGCAGGTGGCTGCATAGCTGAAAATGGGAGGAGATGTAAAAAAAATAAATAAATAAAGGGCAACAGCAGGATAAAGGAGAAATGAAGTAGAAATCACTAATATGGAACTCTTGCAACTCACAATGGGCCATGCAAAGCACACAGCAATGCAGGTGGCAGGTGGCTGCATAGCTGAAAATGGGGGAAGATATAAGTAAAAAAATAATTAAAAAAGAGCAACAGCAAAACAAAGGCAATCATGCATAAAGTGCTACTAATGCCTCTAACACTCACAATGGTCAAAGCAAAGCCATGAGTAATATAGGTGGCAGCTGGTTTGTATCATAGTCAGTCAATCATGCAGGCTGCATCTGCAGCACAACAGTATAAAGTATGGAAACACCTTACAGCCTGTTTTTTCTCACAAATCTGCACCATTGGTGTATACATGCAGGGGAATTTTAACTGGAAAAATGTTAGATGCTGCCATTGCTTTGATCCATCAGTATGTGCTAGAGGCTGATGGTGGAGATGCGGATAATGCTGACAACTGCCACAGACCAAGGAGGAGAAGAGTGTTCAGACCCAGGGTAACCTACCAGGGACATGATCTGGTGATAGTAGAGTGTTACAGGGTGGACAGAAACATACTTCGGCAAATCATTGAGCTGTGCCGGCCTCAATTCAGAGCTAGAACCAACAGAGGGGAACTCATCCCAGTGGATACCAAGGTATGTGTAGCCTTAAGAATTCTAGCTACTGGTACTTTCCAAAGACCTACTGGGAACATCATGGGGGTCTCACAGGCATCTGCATCAGGGTACTCCCCCAGTTCCTGGATGCCATGCTACCACATGCCGGTGAGCACATTTACTTCCCCAACACCCGTGAGGAGAGGACCAGCAATATGCATCCCTTTCACCATGTAACAGAATAGCCAGAGGTACTGGGTGCCATAGACTGCACGCACATCCACATCAAACCACCACCTGGTGAACAGGGTAGGGTCTACATAAACCGCAAGGGCTTCCCCTCCATCAACTGCCAGGTCATGTGCAATGCCCAGGACATTATCATGAATGTGTGCTGGCAGCCCTGAAAGCTATCATGACTCCCACATCTGGCATTCATCACAGATGTACCAGGCATTTGCCAGTGGGACATCCCATATGGCCATCTGGTGGGGGATGCTGGCTATGCACTGAAGCTGTGGATGATGACACCCATCAGAAATGCACACACACCTACTCAAGAATGCCAGAATGAGGCACACGCATAAACCAGGATCATTATAGAGCGTATGTTTGGGGTGCTCAAGTCATGGTTCTGCTGCCTTGACATATCCGGTGGAGCCTTGCAGTACTTTCCAGTCACATGTGCACACATGTTCATAGTATGTGCTATGCTACACAATATGATCCTGTGGAAAGTGCTGCAGCAGGAACAGCACGGAGAAGGGCCACACAGCTCACCACCATTGCCAAGGTCCCCAAAGGCACAGAGGGACTCACAGGAGGAGGCCCTTGAGCCTGCTCTTGTAGGCAGAGGCGTGCCCAGTATGCCCTGGTTTTGGCAAAGAGGCAATGTATAGCACACACACTGACACCGTAGGGACCCCAGGAACTGACACCTCTGTCTGACTTGCACACACAGTAAAATAGATGACACACACATCACATTACCTGTAACTTACCATGTATAGGCAGTGTACTGTGTGCATCCAACATAGGCGACCCTCAAGCACCATCCTCAGAACTGCTGCAGGCACAAGGCAAGTCAGTCTTCTTAACAATAAATGAATGGAGTACTATGTTTTGCTAGCATATTTATGGTAATGCATGCATGCAAGGGAATGGGGTGGCCTACTGGGACAGCAGCACACAACTGACAGCTATGTGGGACTCCAGGAAATGTCTGGCCAAAACTGACCTCCACACACTATGCAGTAGTACCCAAGGTGGCAAATCTCACAGCAGCATATGTATGGGGGCAACTAACTGGGGGTCATAGGTCACAAGCATAGATGTCAGGGTGGGGTCCCATAACCATCCCTCACACCCACACAGCAAGTCAGCTGTAGGAAACCACTTTGAAATGTCTGGTAAAGGCATACAAATGATGGCAATGTTGGATTAACCCCCGACAGACTCACACAGTGATATCATACAGGATAAGAAGTCTGAAACTCAAATGTATGCCAGTACAGTCTGACCCGGGATCTTTACTGATATGCCTCTAGTCCCCAAGCCAGGGCACAACAGTATGGTAAATGAAGCCAAAATGTAAAGCAAATATCAGCACAGTCTGTGCAAATGTGTACAGTTAACAGGTGTGCCCCCCATATACCCACACAAATGCAGTAATATGTAAGTTTTCAGGGAAATAGCAGCATAGCACACATTGGCAGGGCTACACTAATGCACATTAAAACATGTTGCCTGTCCACAATAAGCAGGGGTCAATGAGCTATGTGTATGTGTGGTTAATCCTGTCTAGATCTGGCCAGCCCGTTCTCTTGGCAGTTGTCTTGTAGTGCCCTAGGTACAGTGCTGCCTCTGACAGGGCCATGTGCAGATAACTGCAGTGCCAACTGTTATGCATGTCAGTGACACCCACTGCTCTGCTATTGACATATCTGGAAGTCACAGTGCTATGTGGAATATACTACACATATTACTGACAGCTTGAAGGATGTGTAGCAGAGGTGCCAAGGCTTTTGTGAATATAAGTGTTTTGTGGTACTGTTGCCAGTGGTCATTCTCAATAATCCTTTTTTTATGTTTGCTTTAACATATAACGGACATGCCTGCACAGCTGAATGCACTCTGTACCCACAACCATAACTCCCAACCTCTGACAGCAAGATGTCTGGACAAGGGCAGAAATAAAAGTGGAACAAAGGCACAATGATAGGCAAGTGTTGTAAATATCGCCCTTACATACTGAGAAAGTTGGTAGGGTGAGGGGTTTGCAGTAGTGGGAATTGTCTGAAGGTTATGTATTCTGAAACAGTAATGTCTGCATTATTTTGTAATATCACACTTCAATTATATATAACTAACTTGCCATAAAAACACAAGTTTACGTACAAAGGATGAAGCCTCTAGCCAAACACCTGGACAACTTGCAGAAATTTACAGGTGAGCAGTATGCTCACACAAGGATATGACATCTCAGGTTAGAAAGATACCACACAAGCAGGAGATCCCCAGCCAGTATATCACCAGGTTGTTGGACTGTTTCCAAAACCATGTGTTATTACTAAACTGGCTGTAGCCACACCTCACAAATGATCTTGCTGGGCAACAATGTACATAGCTGTCCTCATAATACTGGGCTATGCATCATACTAGTATTCCTCTAGTAAAGCACTGTGGTGATCTGAGGATGTCTGGTACTAGGTAATGCCACAATACATCGCAGTTTCAGACTACAGATATGTCAGAAAATGTCTGCTAAACAAAACAAGTACCCTGAGGAAAGTCCTGTGTACTCCTGAGAACTATGGCTGTAGGACACAAAACCCTGGAATGGTGTACACCTATCTCTGGAATGGAGTCCCACTCTAACTGTAGAAGGTCACACTGGGCATGCTCCTACACTTAGAATCACAGGACATGTTGGAACCCACATCGGAATATATGACTGTATTGTGTATATATGTCCGTGCATACAGACAGCTATGTACACCTCAACAGTCCCCCCCACACACACACACACACATCAGACAGGATTACCCTCAGCTAGCTGTAGGTGGCCCATATGTGATAGATCTGCTTCTGTTGTGTGAGATACACACACATATATATGGGCAACAGATAGCAACATATGCCAAACATACACACACATAGATGTGGGGAACTGAGAGACAGACAGTGATACAGAGAAAGAGATACAGGGGGACACAGAATGAGTCACACACATGGATATCCTGAATGGCAAACAGTGATGTCCTGCTGTGGACAGTGGCATACCAGTTGTAAACAGTTGCTCATGCCAGCATAAAAGGTAAGCCCAATTGTGTAACAGTACTGAGGTTGGGTTTATAATATCACATCACCTGCCTGTGTGTGTTTGTGTGTGTCTGTAGGTCTAAGTATTAGGAGACTCTTTCCACTCAGTACACTTCATATTGCCCTACTTCACAAGATCTGCTGCTTTCATTCACCTCAGAAGTACCATTGGACACAGATCACCCCAGTAAGCTCTGCAGCATGTCTGATAACTGTGTAACACTATAGTACAAAATAACTAGATAGGTAGGGGTTCTAACCTCAATACTGGCAACTGTGTGTGTGACAGTTATGTCTGCAAGAATGAGGGATTGTGTGTTTGGTTGTTTGTAGATGAAACAGTTTTAGGCCATTCCCACCCACAACACTTCCTAGTGCCTCACTTTATCAGTCTTGCTGATGTCATTCCCTTTATCAGCACCTTTGGTCAGTGGTCAGCCCAGTAAACTCCGTAGCGTGTGTGATAACTGTGTAACACTATAGTACAAATCACTAGCAAGACAGGGGTTCTAATCTCAGATCTGGTAAATGTGTGTGTGTGTGTGTGTGTGTGTGTGTGTGTGTGTGTGTATGTTTGGAAGAAGAAGTACTTGAATAAGTTTCCCACCCACTGCCCTAATTTATCACACCTGCTGATGTCATTGCCCTTTTCAGCACCTTTGGCCAGTTTTTAGCCCAGTAAGCTCCTGAGTGTTTATGATAACTGCATAACACTATAGTACAAATCACTAGCTAGACAGGGGTTCTAATCTCAGATCTGGCAAATGAGTGTGTGTGTATTTTTGTAAGAAGTCATATTTTGATAAGTTTCCCACCCACTGCTCTACTTTATCAGTCCTGCTGATGTCATTCTCCTTATCAGCACCTTTGGCCATTTGTCAGCCCAATAAGCTCTGCAGCATGTGCAACATCTGTGTAACACTATAGTACAAATAACTAGATAAGCAGGGGTTCTACTCTCAGATCTGGCAAATGTGTGTGTGTGGGTGTATAAGTGTGTGTGTAAGTGTATATGTTTGCAGGAAGACATATTTTGATAAGTTTCCCACCCACTTTATCAGTCCCTGATGTCATTCTCCTTATCAGCACCCTTGGCCATTTACCAGCCCAGTAAGCTCTGTAGCACATACAGTAACTGTGGAACACTATAGTTCAAAAAGCTAGATAGGCAGGGGTTCCACTCTCAGATCTGGCAAATGTGTGTGTGGGTGTATAAGTGTGGGTGTATAAATGTGTGTGTGTGTGTGTGTGTGTGTGTGTGTGTGTGTGTGTGTGTGTGTGTGTGTGTATGTTTGTAGGAAGAAGTAGTTTGATAAGTTTCCCACCCACTGGCCTACTTTATCAGTCATGCTGATGTCACTCTCCTTATAGGCTCATAGGTGCGTACTAGGCTAATGGCCCTGGATCCTTTACAAGCCTAGCCCATAGAAGTGCCCTGCCATTGTGCCACACAATATTAGTTCTCAGTGCCTCCATCAAGTACAGACACTGGGGTGATCCCTGGGGTGAACATTCTATTACTCATCAACTCATCAAGATTTCACCGGAACAGGGTCATGTAGGTGCTTTGCTTGACATGTATGGGAAGTCTATTCCAGGGCATGTGCAGTCTATGGGTGGGGAACCTGTCCCTCCAGCATGTTGTGTTGATTGAGGTAATAAGGTCAAGGTCCCTGCACTGTGTGGTGCAGAGGGACTGAGATGTCTTTAGATGTAGCATTTCTAAAAGAGCTGGCTCATACATGGCTTTGCAAGTCAGGCAGAGATCGCCTCTAAGTAGGTGATATGATACAGAGAATAGCTGGAGTCTTTTGAGTGTGTCTGTGTAGGACATGTTTAATACCTAGGATCCTCTTTGTGAGGTACTTCTGTGGCTTCTCCAGCTGTTGCAGGTGTCTAGTGAGTTACATGCCAAATGGGCCATTATACTTGATGATTAGTCTAATGAGGGAAGAGTACACACAGATGATGACCTCTTTCTTCCTGGATGCAAAACCCTTGGTAATGAGATAAGCCGCATAGGATTTCCTGACCACAGTGGCAATGTGGTCGTTAAAGGAGAGGTTGTTGTCAACCGGTGTTCCAAGATCTCTTGTAACACCTACAGTGTTCAGTGGGCCCCAATCAATGTGGTACTTAGTGGGAACTGAGTTTTTACCAAAGGGGCTGATGATGCATTTTGTGGTATTAAGCTTCAGGCCATGGTTTCCGCACCAGGCAATGGTCTCAGTGAGGCTTTTCTGTAGGATGTCTACATCAATTGTGGAGTTAATGATGGCTCCCAGCTTGCAGTTGTCTGTGAACTTAGTCAGCCAGAGTTCCTTTGTGTTGGCCTGGACTCCTGAGAAGTAGATGCTGAACAGGAGAGTACCCAGGAGTGATCCCTGTGGGACTCCACTTGTGACTGGTTAGCAGTCTGACTTGGAGCTCGCTACTTTCACACTGTGTGTTCTACCTGTGAGCCAATTTGCAGCCCCCCTTGTGATATGCCTAGTTTGGTGGGTTTATCAATAATTCCTGACTGAGGAATGGTATCAAAGGCCTTGGCCAGATTGATGTAGGCTGTATGCAGTGCCTTACTGTCATACACAGCCCTGGTGACTGACTCAAAGTCAACCAAGTGTAGCAGGCATGATCTCCCTTACACCAAGCCAAACTGTGTGGGGTCCAGAGGTAGGAGATTACCTATATGTTTGTTGATCAGGTCCCTGATGATGCGCTCCATAGCTGTACATATCAGACTCGTCAGGGTCTGTAGTTGCCACACCTTTATGGAGGAGGATGACTGTAGCAGTGCACCATTTGGTAGGGACAAAGCCTGAAGTGTGAGGCTGTGACTGAACAGGGCACACAGATGTGGTGCCAGGTATCTTTGTAGTTCATGTAGAACACAGCCAGGGATAATTTGGGGTCTCATAAAAGCTGTATTCTTGCCCATGGACAATGCAGGTGTAACCTGGGCTGCAGTAATCCTGGGTGCCTGGCATTCCTCTGGCATTCTGATTGTTCCCCTGGGGGAGAGAGGGATAAAGCTGGCACTGAATGTGTTGGCAAGAATGTTGGCAATACCTGTTGGCTCAGTATAGGAGGGAGCATTGTGCAGTAACTCAGTGCACTTCTGGGTATTGGTTTGAAGGTTCTTGATATAACTACCAAAGGATTTGTGATTGTTGTCAGTGTCTGCTGCAATTCTGCCATCATAGGCAGCTTTATATGATTTCATGAGGGATCTCAAGTTTTCATTGAGGCTAATAAGGGAGTTTTATCACTCTTGGGACGCCACCTTTTTCTACAACAGTTTTTTCCTTCTGTTGTACAGGTTATTAATGGCAGGGGACCACCAGTTTGGCCTCCAGTGTTTGGAGGAGAGTGTCATGGTTCTTCTGGATATGGCTAGTTCCATGCATTGATGTACATGTTTGTACAGTGCATTTGTGTAAGATTCGGCAGTCATGCAGATATTTTCAACTAGCATGGGTGCTGTGAAGTTAACCACCTCTATTCTTATGAGTTCAAAGTCAGCTTTAGAGAAGCTTTTCAAGGTGGTTACCTTTGCGGGGGGTGTGGGTGAGATGTGGATTTCCACAGTGATTACTCTATACTGGATCTGACCAGGTAGCGATTGACTACTGTTGTCAAGCAACGGTACCATATGTTAGTAATCAACACAGGTTAAGGATGTTGCTTCCTCTACTGGGTGTCAGAATGAGCTGGTCAAGGGCACTGGAACTGATGAATTCCAGGAAGCGTTGGGCCAGTGTATTTCTTGCTTGAGTATCTCTCCCAGTTGATGGAGGGGTAGTTGAACTCTCCTAGTATGACAGTGTTGGGTTGGATCTTGATAGATTCCAGGGTGTTGAGGAATGTGGATTGAGAGTCTAGGGACATAGATGTGGATCTATAGCAGGCTATGACCTGGATTAAACTATTACCCAATGTCAGTTGTACCTGAAGTATCTCAGATGCATTATGCTGGGATACTAGTCTGCATGTGTGCATATCCGTTATTAATATGGAGACACCATTACCTTTGGAGCTGTGGTCCATGTTTTGGGACTGACAGGTGTGGAATGCGTTATAGGCTAGTTGTGTAGGGGTACTGTCTGCTGCTGTAAACCAGGTCTCTGTTACAGCACAAATATCAATGTTCTCCATTTTTAGGAGTGCTTTGAGTGCTGCATCTCGAGATGTAGATGTATAGTGGTGAGCAGCATGACCCGCAGACTGTATATATGTATAGCTGTTACAGTGGTAATTTGATTTGGAACACCACCTAAAAAGGCACTATAGGGGTGGCAAGACACTTAGCTAGTACCTGGAAAGCCAGAGGTGACAGATGCAGGCCATCTCTGGCAAGCCATCACAGTCTGTCAATCATGTCATCCCAAGCTGACAGATACTGGATCCCATGAGAGTGACACCAGACACTTAAGCCAATTGTTGAAGTCAATCATTTGTTTGTACTGCGGTATCATTCTGGGTGACAGTAGTATACTGCTCAGGGTTACTGTCATACCTGCCTGACCCACATAATCTGAGAGCTCCACCATGTCTCTTTTCATATAGTCTATGGTGGTGGGTCTCAGGTCTTTGACACACACATGGACAATGACAGTAACAGAAACTTGGTTTAAGACTCCAGAGACACCCCAGCACTACCAGGCTACAACTCATACCATAAATTTCGGCCACAAAACCCAGACCAAAATACAAAAGGCGGAGGCATATCCATATTCATCAAGGATACCCACACCTCCAGGTTAGTGGGACAGCATAATGCTTCAGAGATCATCCACGTGCAACTAACAATGGGCAAAACTGCAATTCAAATTATACCTTGCTACAGATCGCCCACCATGTCCCAGGATCCCCACTCTGCATTCCTGGAAACACTGGGAAATATAAAGGTCCTACCAACCACCCTGATATTGGGTGATTTCAATTACCCAAACATTAACTGGGAGAACTACACAAGTACTAACTCCCTTGCCCAACATTTCCTAGAATTTATAAACTCAAACGCCCTTGATCAACTGGTCAACACCCCCACCAGAGGTGACAACATATTGAACCTGGTCATCACCAACATGGGCGACCAGTGTTCCACACCAGATGTCAACCCTGTGTTGGTTAGATCTGACCATAAACTAATCACTCTGGATATCCACATTCCGCCATCACCCCTGGTCAAAGAAACCACAGTGAAAAACTTTTCAAAAGCAAACTTCACGTCACTTAAGACCGAGGTGGGAAGTTTCAAAGCCCCCATGCTAAAGGATAACACTGTCCGAGCTGCAAAATACTTTACTAATGCACCCTACGGGCACCTACAAGAATGCATGGATCATGCTACTGCAAACAAAACCAAGACTCACTCCTCCAAGAAAAGGAAACCAGTCTGGTGGACCCCTGCCATAAACAAGCTATACAACAGAAGGAGGAAACAAGCACAGAAAAGAGTAAAATCCCAAGAAGGGAAGACATCCCTGATCAGTATCAGCAAGAATCTATATTCCCTCATAAAATCATCCAAGGCTAGCTTTGAAAGAAAATTTGCCATGGACTCCAAAGATAACCACAAGGCATTCTTTAGCTATGTCAAGAATCTAAGTGGCAATTCTCAGATCTGCTCGGAGTTAGTGCAGAATGGCACAAAATACACTGAACCAACCGATATAGCCAACATCCTGGCAGACAGGTTCAGTGCAAACTTCACCCCCAAAAGGGCTCATAACTATACCAGAAGAATGTAGTGCCCCTGAAATCACAGACATTCTGGTTAAAACAGCCCCCTCCAAAGCCAAAAACACAGCATCAATGGGACCGGACAGTGTCCCAGGCTGCGTCCTGCATGAGCTCAAAGATGAACTAACCCATCACCTAAACACACTGTTTAAACTCAACCTCTCCATAGGCTATGTGCCCACAGAGTGGCACACAGCAACGGTTATTTCACTCCACAAAGGTGGAGCCACAACGGATCCCAGGAACTATCACCCTATAAGCCTGACTAGCTTGGTCTGCAACGCTATGGAGTGCATCAACATGGATCTCATTAACAGAGATGTTGGGAACCTCTAAACACTGGATCCTACCCAGTTCGGCTTTGTTAAGGGCAGATCATGCCTCCTAAACCTGGTGGACTTCTTTGAGACAGTTACTAAGGCTACAGACAAGGGAAAGGTGGTCCACACAGCCTACCTAGGCCTTGCAAAGGCCTTCAACACCATTGCCCACTCAGGTATTATAGACAAGCTCACCAGCCTGAACATAAGCCCCTACATCAAGAGATGGGTTGCCAACTGGCTCACGGACAGAACCCACATGGTAAGAGTTGCGGGAGCTAGGTCTGACTCTAAAGCGGTTACAAGTGGTGGTCCCCAGGGCTCAGTCCTAGGACCCCTCCTGTTCGGCATATATTTCTCAGAAGTACAGGCAAGCACAGGAAGACTATGGCTGACCAAGTTCACAAACGACTGCAAACTAGGGGCTATAATTTACTGTCTGGCTGACACAGACATCCTCCAAAAGGGTCTCACTGAGACAGATACCTGGTATTAAAACCATGGCCTCAAGCTAAATGCCAAAAAGTGTATAGTCATCCCCTTTGGAAAAAACAAAATACCCACAAACTATCACACAGGTGGTAGCCCCCTAAATACGGAAGATGTAATAAGGGATCTGGGGACCCAAGTAGATAGTAACCTCTCCTTTGATAATCACATTGCCAAAGTGGTTAGAAAATCCTTCTATGTGGTCCACCTAATCATAAAAGGATTTGCATCCAGATTGAAAGAGGTCATTGGGCCCCTCTACACATCACTCATCAGACTCATCATAGAGTACAATGCCCCATTTGGGATGTATCTTACAAGACACCTGCAACAACTGGAAAGACCACAGAAGTACCTCACCAAGAGGATCACTGGCTTCAAGCAGATGCCCTATGCAGCTCGACTGAAGAAACTCCAGCTGTACTCGCTTGCATACCACCTACTCAGAGGTGATCTCTGCCTGACATACAAGGCCATGTCCAACCCAGAAATGATGGACATGCTCCATCTAAAGAAAACCACATCTCCTCGAGCCACATGCTCCAGGGATCTAAACCTCACCACAACAATAAATAGGATGTGCTGGAGGGGTAGATTCCTGTCCCAGAGACTTCCCATGCTCTGGAGCAAGATTCCAATCTACATTAGGCAGAGCTCCTCACTAACCCTCTTCAAGAGAAACCTTGACGAGTGGATAGGAAACAGAAAATTTACCCCAGGGATCACTTCAATGGCTCTGCTGGACAGAGGCATAGGGAACTAATCTAAGGGGGGGATGAAAGCCAACATATTCTGGCTAGGCTTATAAATGCCTTCGCAGATAGCCTAGTACCTACCTATGAACCTTGGAACGAGGTGAAATCATGTAAGCTCTGTGGTGCATCTGATAATTGTGTAACACTATAGTAGTAATAACTAGATAGGTAAGGGTTCTAATCTTAATACTAGCAACTGTTTGTGTGTGGGAATCATATACTGTGTGGGTTATACCATTTTGAGTTGTGTACCACCCTGTAAACTTCCCATCAACCTACTTTACTAGGCGTGCTGATGTCATTCACCTTAGAAGTACCTTGGGATGAGGTGAAATCATGTAAGCTCCGTGGCACATCAGATAACCATGTAATACTATAGTAGAAATAACTAGATAGGCAGGGGCTCTAATCTCAATTCTGGCAACTTTGTGTCTTTGGGTCTTTTTGGCTGATACCATTTTGATTTGTGTACCATCCACGCCTGTTTACTACCTCCCAATGGCATTACTTTACATAGCTTGGTAACGGCATCTGCCTCACATGCAGCATGTTAGACCACTGTGCGGGCCATACCAGTCCTCTGTACAGATGTCTATGGAATATCTAGATGTTTGCAACATATATGTGGTCTGTGTCCCTTAATGCCCATGTATGTGATATTGTTGCCAAATCGGCCAACAGTCAGTGTGGTGACACACATGCCAGCATCAGGCATCATACCTGACTGAATCATCATGCTGATACAATGTCTGCTACACTATCACTTGTCCAGGCTTGTAGGAGCAATACATGACTCCACATCCTATTCCTGATGGGTTATCTCACCATCCATGAAGGCATTCAGAACATTACGTGTTGTAAGAGGTAGTGTGTTATGTCCCATGCATATAATCTATGTGGGGCATGTCATGTGTATGTAGTAGTACATGAAGGTGAAAGTGTAGGTTTACTAATCTGTCTATTGCCAGCTGTGTTAATGTTACTGTATGCACATCCCCTGTGTCAGTCCTTACTGTGTGTATGCAAAGGATGTACCATTTTGTCTCCCTGTTCCACACAGTGAACTCAGGAATACATACCACAAACCTGTCATACACAGTATCATGCATGCCCTCATCAACTGCATCAGGGTTGAGTGTATGGGAAAGAAATGGCAGGGCCAACAGGTGTTGACAGGTGAATATGTTGCAGTTAATGTAATGGCTACGCTTGTGAGGGACCTGCTCACAGTACTGCAGTAACCTGTTCTGTATGTATGAGTCTGTGGTACTACACAACACTGAGCTGACATGTCTGAAGGCTAGATGTCTGTGACAAGGGTTATGTATGCAAGGTCACACTGTCTGACAACAGTGTCCGTCACACACTGTTGCATGCATACACACCTGGTACATGTACATATAAAGCTGTGCCTTGCCTATGACATGTTCATTGCATTCCCACTCTGCCATACTCCCTCTTGGGAATGTCTGCATGGCCACAGCCTGCAGACACACAGACACCTGGAACACAAACAGAATACAACATGTCAGACTACACTCAGTCAGTGGTACTAACAGCAATAATGCATCCTGGCTAATAAAGTACATACACCTGTACATGTCCCCATAACAAATGCAAGCAGACAGCACCTTACATAGTATTACATAGCTACACTGTACTATATTCACCCTGTGCATTGGACCCATTTAGCATGTCCCTGCATCGATGGCATGGATGACAGGGATGTGGCACAGGTATCTTCATAGGCACAGGGTGTGGTGTGGGTTTCCCAGAGGCCTAGGCTGGGCCATACAGTTGACATCATGTGTGTGTGTTTGGAGGGGTATCCAATAGATGGGCTGTGCAGAGGTGCTGTCTGTGTCTGGAGGTGACCTGCCTGTGATACAGATGTGTGTCTGTATGTATGCACATAGTCATGCCATGTGGCTGCCTTCCACAGGGGTACATTGGACAGCTATGGACCGCACATGGCAGGGTTTCCAGTTCACTGTCTTCGGCCATGGACACAGGAAGTGGTCCTGCCAGGGGTATCACTGGCACCACCAGGCCCAGGGCCAGATGCAGTAATTCTTCTTGATGGTGACTGCTGTCTTCTGGATCTGTGCCTCTGATGGGACCGGACAGGACCATGTGCCCATGGCCTGCTCCGGTGTGATGTGGACAGCAACCCCCCTTTGGTAGTGCTGGTGTAACTGCCACTACAGGAGTGTGAAGGTGCATGGCCCTGTAGACTCTCAGCTGTTGTTGGTTCTGACCTATATCCACATGGCCAATGCCCATCTCCCACTACACGCTCTAGCACAGACCTGCCATGGTCGAAGATTGCCAAGGTCTCACCCCACCATCTATTCAAGACCTCAGTATTTTGACCTGTGGTTTCAACAAGGTCATGTATGTCGCCCCATAAATCAGAAAGAGTTGCATCCACCATCCTGAGTATTTGTCTGGTGTGGCATTCACTACATGCCTGTGCATCCATGACAGCCCGAAACATGCGTCTGGTGACTCCTGCTGTGGCACTTGCAACAGTGGCTTGATGAGCAGCGGTCCTCCTCCAAGCACCCCTGTCTATCTGCCTGTGTGAGACCTCGGCTGCACTCTGGCTATGGCCTGTGTCTGCACTCACAATTGCCATAGTCACCAGACTAGCCTGTTCAATGCCACTACCTGCCAGCTGTCCATCATTTGTGGCCACTGGTGATGGTGTATGTGTGGGCATTCTCACTGTGTGCGGAGATGGTGTGGACAAGAGGGGAATGCCAACCAATCACACAGATTTAGCCCCTGACAACCCCATCTGTACCTTGCTATTCCTATCATCACTATCAAAGTCTGCAGAGACAATGACATCAGTTTCTAAGCGGGAGGGACCCCGAGCCCCATCGCCACCTGGGAAGACAACATATGCACATTAATACCTACACTTTGAGATTGTCTGGTACACACACAAACACATGCACAGACACACACACACACACTTGCTTACAAGTGAGGTAGCACAAATCTGTTACATAGACCACACTTTACGAAAATGGTGACATGCATGACACACAACCCTCAACATCATGCACTGCAGCCAGTTTTACTACATGTAACTAACAATATAGAGCTCTGGGATATGTAATTAGTGTTAGTAGGTGATGGCCCTTCCCCAACACAGACCTCACCCATGTACACATCATTGCCATTCACCTGTATAGCACAGTGGCAGGTATTATAGAACATACATCACAACTCTACAGATCCTCGCAGGATGTGTAGATGTCTGGCTCATATGTTTGCTCTGTTTCTCATAACCCCTTGTTTCTATGATACATAACTGGGATGATCTGTCGAGTGACATCACTGATTAATGACATACATTTGAGTGTCAGACCTCCAAACCAGCATTAAATGTATGGTCACACAGTTCCTGTTACACCACCAACCTTCTAAGCTTACAGTGGATATGATAAGTGTACACAACCCTGTTAACATGTCATGTTCTTGTAATACATAAGATGAGACTGCAATAATACATTCAAGTGTTACCCACCTTTCATCTGACATATGACCTGTGCAATCCAATCGATAAACAAACAAATGTGTTACATGTAAAATATAATGACTGCAATATGTACAATACAGTGGTTGCATAAGTATGCACACCCTTAAAATGATACTTTGTTGAAGCACCTTGTAAGTGACTTACAACATTCACTCTTCTTGTAAAGGTGTCTATCTGCATGGTACATCTTGACTTGGCATTATTTGGCCACTCTTCCATGCAAAGGTCATCCATTTCTGTCAGATTGCAAGGGCAGCTCATGTGCACAGCCCTCGTCAGGTCACACTGGAGTTTTTCTGTCTGGTGTAGGTCTAGGCTCTAGCTGGGCCAATCCATAACCATGGGTGTGTTCAGGTGGAGCTATTTTAGGTAGCTTTGGATGTATGCTTCAGGTCTTTGTCATGTTGCAGGCTGACACACCTCCCCATCCTCAGCATTCTTGCAGACGCTTGATGGATTTGGGCCAGACATGGGTGTTATTTGGAACTGTTCACAATTCCCACCACTGTGACTACAGGCACAGTTCTGGCTTTGGAACAGCATCCCCACAGCAGGCCACTGTCACCAGCATGACTCACCATGTGGATGTTGGTCTTCAGGTTAAGAGAGGTGTTGCTTGTGGACCACACATATCTTTTGGCATTGTGGCTGAGAGGCTGACCCATAGTCTCATTACACCATAACACATTTTCACACATGCCTTTGGGAGACTTGATGTGCTGTATTGCAAATTGTATCCACCCCTGGATGTTTTTTGGTATGGGGAAATCTTCTGACCCTACCCCATAGGCCAGACATATGCAGAATACGGGAAAGTGTTCTCACATGTAGTACACAACACCAGTACTTACAAGAGATACCTGCAACTCCCTCAGTGTTGCTGTATGTCTCCTAGCAGCCTGCCTGACCAGGTTTTGACATGTCTTGTCATCATTTTTGGAGGGACGTCAGGTTCTTTTCAACAGCACTGTTGTCCCATATTCAATCCACCTTATGACAACTGTCTCCACTGTGTTCCATGGTGTATGCAATGCTGTGGTAATGTTGTAGTACCCTACTGTTGACTGATACCTTTCAAATATGAGATCCCTTTTCTGCTTTGTAAGCTGTTTGCAAGCCATGGCTGTTGCTGCTGTAGGCAACTTAGCAAATGTCATGAATATCCCACTTGGACAGGAGACTGTTATTTGGTGCTACTCAGAGTGCCTTTACTAGATGGCAGTTATGTACCCAAGCATACTGAATGCTATCAGTAAATCACAAGCTACTACAATAAAATATTATTTGAAGGGTGTGCACACATATGCATCCAGCTTATTGTAAGGTTTGTATACTCCATATTTGGTGCCCAACAGATTGATTGGTTTTACAAGTGAATCGTTCATGTCATAGGTCACATTACAGGTTGGAAAATGTGTGGGCTGACATACTGTGGTCTCAATTTGTATATATATCACAAACACCTGGCATCTTAACAGGGGTGTGTACACTGTTTATATCCACTGTATGAGAGTACTGTTTCACACATTTCCGTACCTTAGGCCATCAGTCCCCCCATTTTGTTGGTCTCTGTCCAGAAGTCTTGCACTGACAGGTTGTGAGGTATGCTACAGGGATGTCACATTTCCTTCAGATAGGCCCTTAGGTGACCACTGTGATGCAGTGCAGTTAACCCCACCAGAAGTGAACATGGACATAAAGCATTATGGCTATGAGTGACCGATGTGTGCATGGTACATTGCATGGCCTTCACATGCCTGGGGTATGGGCAAACCACAACAGAAAAATTCCATACTCACCAGCTTCAGACTGCTATCCCACATGCAGACCGGAGGGACCTAGGTAGTTGTGGGAGAGAAGAAATGTCAGCAGACCCACATGTGGCATTGGTACAGGATGGATGCAGCATGTCTGCACATTTACAGTACAACCCCCAAAATTACACAATTTGCTGTCCTTCACCATAGATCTGCAATTCTGTGCAATAGAAAACCCCATCCACAACTGCAATCTGACCTGACAGATGCACGTAGATATTCTACAAATACAAGTATGTCTGCTACACTAGTCTAATAATCTCCACTGGGGCCTTACCTGCACACTCCTCATCTATTGTCTGGATGCCACCCACCTCCAGCATGTGGGGGGGTCTGTACCCTGATGTTGTACTGGGATGGGTGCCCCAAGGTTGCCGAGGAGCTCCTCGGTGGGTGTCAGTGGGGGCTGCATAGCTGGGCCCCCACCTGTGGCTGTGTGGTCCCTGGCCGCTGCAGCAGCCCTTTGCCAGGCATGGCATATGACATCATTTGCATGACACCATACCTGCTCGTATGTGCATGTGTGCAGGCCAACATCATTCACCCTGTGGACAAGGTCGTTCCACAGGCCGGTCTTCTCCCACAGATGTTGCTGGCTCCAGCCAGACATTATGGCATGGTTCTGTAGTATGGTTTCGATGATTATATTTGTTTCAAGCCGCTGAGAAAGCTGAACTTTGCTGATGCAACATTGCACCTGGAAGACATAAAAAGGGAAACACATCACAGGACCTCATACATTTGGCAACAGTATGTACAGAACCTGCATAGCTACAGTGAATACCAGTAGCCACCATTCACCACCACACCATACCCCTATAATTTATCAGCACTGTATTTACTTGCATTGCACTGCTGGTCCTGATGTGTCATATCCCCTCAATAAGACCTAGTTAAATTCATAATCTTCTACTCCTTACTCATGTCTGTGTAGAGGGATAACATTGGCCATCTTCCATGTGGATGGGGCATGGATGGTGCAAAGGCCTGGTGTGACTACAGTGGGTAATGGAGCTGGGAGCACATGCCTGAGTTCACATAGCATGTGGACAGGAATGGTATCAGGTCCCATGGATACTCATGTTTGTTGTCTTTCAGTAGGCAATAGGTACCTGCTCACTGGTGATGAGGGGAGGGGTGTGAGTGCTGTGCATATCCACTTATAGTGATGCTGAGCCAGGGGGTGATGTTTGCCCTAAACCTATCTGCAGCAGGTTGGCTACAGCTATGCTGTGTATGTGGTCTGACTGACCATCATTACAGGGTAGGTTGGTTTGTTGCCTCTGAGACTGCAGACATATGTGAAGATGGCCTTGTGATTGGCCTTGGTGGATGTGTCCAATTTGTACTCATAGTTAGCCTTGCAGTACTCCACCTGTGAACTTATATCCTTGATCTGACAAAGGGTGACTTGATGCCAAGTTGATGTCTGCTCCTAATTTGCCCTGTATAGCCAATATAGGGACCAAGTCTGTGGTTTGTGTATTGCTGCTGTCCAGCAAAGAGGATTACTTTACTTTGGTGGATGCAGGTTTTACAAGTAAGGTATTGCTGAGTCCATACAGCTATGTAGGTGTTAATATAGCTGTTTGTAGTAGGCATGGACACAAAGTCATAACATAGTTGGACACCTCTCCAACTTCAAACAGATAATCATGCTTATTGTATTAGCCATGGCTGTGTCAGGGCAATGCAATAACCAGTAGCTGTAGAAATGTCACTCTGAGGCACAGTAAGTATGATTACACATGTGTACAACATGTACAGCTTATGTAACTGATATTTTGCATCCCATGTCTGTTGTTACGAGGTGGCCAGATACACCTACTCATACTGACATGTGCACAGGTAATACCTGACATACATTTCTGTTCTATGTCAGAATGGCACACTGAATTCACACTCTTGCTTCCCAGTCAACCCTCTCAACCCATTACAGCAGGACACCTTAGGACATCACACATATATAGGGGGTAATGGGACAAAATTAGTGACACTGTCTAATATTGCTGTAACATACTTGAGTCATTCAATAGCACAGCAGCCTATGCATTGACAGACATACCCTGGAGGATGTTCAACACTCATATGGCAGGAAGACAGAAGAAAGGCTAGGAATGTGGTAGTGAGGGTAAGAACTTTTAATGTTGGCAGTATCACTGGTATAGGGACATTTAATTGATTGATGATGTATAAAAGGTACTTCATTTTGATATATTTCAGTTTTTCTGATGACCTTGGTTACAGGGGTCGAAAACGTATGTAATTGCTGTGGCGTTAATTTACTTTGTGGTGTCAAGCCTTTTGGATTTGTGATTTGCTGCTTTTACATTCACCTTGAATAAAGTGGTCAATCATGTTTCAGACCTTTATTTGGATTTCCTAGCAAGCCTTTTGGTTTAGCTGATATGATGGCCAGAGGAAGGTGGATATATTGTGTGTGCAAGAGACCAAATGGAAGGGGAGTATGGCCAGGTGTATCGGAGACAGGTCACAATTGTGCTATCAGGGTGTGGATCAGAGGGGGAAGGGTTATCCTGAAGGAACAGTATGCCAAAGGTGTTTTGGGAGGATGACATGAGTGTCTGATAGAGTGATGTTTATGAATTTGGAAAGTGATGGTGTAATGATGAATGCAGTTAATGCATATGCTATGCAAGTTGCTTGTGCGATGGATGAAAAAGAGAAATGTGACATCAGTTGGATGACATGGTGATAACTGTACCCAAAGGTGAGAGAGTGGTGATTGCAGTAGATTTCAATGGCCATGTTGGTGAAGGGAACAGAGGGGATGAGGAAGGGATGGGTATGTATGGTGTTAAGCAAAGGAATGCAGATGGTGAGATGGTAGTGGATTTTGCACAAAGGACAGACTTGGCTGTAGTGAATACATACTATAACAAGAGGGAGGAGCATAGGGTGACATACAAGAGTGGAGTGAGATGCAGACAGGTGGAATATATCAAATGTAGGAGGGCCAGTCTGAAGGAGAGTGGAGACTGTAAAGTGGTGACAGGGAAAGTGTAGTTAGGCAGCAGAGACTGTTGGTCTGTAAGATGACGCTGATGATCAAGAAGAGGAGGAGTGTGAGGGCAGCACCAGGGATCAAATGGTGGGAACTGGAAAAGGGTGATTGTGAGGTGGAGTTCAGGGAAGAGTTAAGACAGGCAGTGGGTGGCAGTGATGATTTATCAAATATCTGGGTAAGTACAACAGAGCTAGTAAGGGAGACGGCTAGAAAGGTGCTTGGTGTGACATTTGGATGGAAGAAGGAGTACAAGGACAACTGGTGGTGGACTGAGGAAGTACAGGACAGTATACAGTGAAAAAGGTTGTGATGAAGGAGTGGGATTGTCAGAGAGATGAGGAAAGTAGACGAGTATAAGGAGATGGGATGCATGGCAAAGAGAGAGGTGGCAAAGGCTAAGGATGAAGCATATGAAGATTTGTATGACAGGTTGGACACTAAGGAGAGATGACAGGACTTGTACTGGTTGGCTAGACAGAGGGACTGAGCTAGGAAAGATGTGCAGCAGATAAGGGTGATAAAGGATAATGAGGGAAACATAGTCACAAGCTCGAAGAGTGTGTTGAGCAGATGGACAGAGTACTTTGAGAGGCTGATGAGAGAGGGTTGGAAGATGTAGGTATTCTGAATCAGGAAGTGCAACGGTTTACCAAGGAAGAAGTAAGGCTAGCTATGAAGAGGATGAATACTGGAAAGCCTGTTGGTCCACATGACATACTTGTGGTAGCATGGAGGTGTTTAGGGGAAATGGCAGTAGTGTTTTTCACCAGATTGTTTAATGATATCTTGGAAAGTGAGAGGTTGCACGTGGAGTGGAGAGAAAGTGTTTGTGTACCATTTTAAGAATAAGGTTGATGTGCAGAGCTGTAGTAACTACAGAGGGATAACATTAATCAGTCACAGAATGAGGTCATGAGAAAGAGGAGTGGAAGCTAGGTTAAGCAGGGTGGTGATGAGTAGTGGTCAGCAGTATGTTTTCATGCCAGGTAAGAGCACTACAGATGCAATGTTTGCTCTGACAGTGTTGGTGGAGTATTACAGAGAAAGTCAGGAGTTGCTTTGTGTCTTTCTGGATGAAGAGAAAGCATCTGACAGGGTGCCTAGAGGGGAGTTGTGGTATTGTATGAGGAAGTCATGAGTAGCAGAGATATATGTAAGACTGGTACAGGATAAGTACAAGGGTGGTGTGACAGCGGTGAGGTCTGTGGCAGGAGTGACGAATGCATTTAAGGTGGAGGTGGGATGATATCAGGGATCAGCTGTGAGCCCTTTCTTATTTGCAATGGAGTTGGACAGGATGACAGACAAGATCATACAGGAGTCCCCGTTGACTATGATGTTTGCAGATGACATTGTGATCTGTACTGAGAGCAGGGTACAGATTTAGGAGACCCTGTACAGGTGGATATATGCTCTAGAGTAGAGAGGAATGAAGGTAAGCAGGACTAAGTCAGAATATCTGTGTGTGAATGAAAGGGAGGGTAGTGGAATGTTGATGCAGAGAGTAGAGATGGCAAAGGTGGATGAGTATAAATGATTGGGATCAACATTTCAGAGTAATGGCGATGGATGGAGAGGGTGGAGAAGAGTGTCAGTACTGATCTGTGAGAGACAAGTACCAATAAAATTGAAAGAGGAGGTCTACAACAGGGTAGTGAGACCAGCTATGTTATATGGGTTGGAGACAGTGTCATTGACAAAAAGACAGGAGTCAGAGTTGGACATGGCAGAGTTACAGATATTAGGATTTGCACTGGTTGTGATGAGGGTGGACAGGATTAGCAATGTGTATATAACAGGGTCAGCCGATGCTGGACGGTTTTGAGACAAAGCTAGAGAGGCAAGATTACATCAGTTTGGACATGTGCTGCAGAGGTACGCCGAGTATATTTGGAAAAGGATGGCAAGGATGAAGCTGCCAGGTACGAGGAAAAGAGGAAGGCCTCAGATAAGGTTCCTGGCTGTGCTGACAGAGGACATGTAGGTGGTTGGTGTGACAGAACAGGATGCAGAGGACATGGCAACAGATGATCCACTGTGGTGACTCCTAAAAGGAACAGCCAGAAGAAACAGAAGGAGATGTTGTAATGTCAGTCTTCACAGATTTGCCAATGATTTGCCAGACATAACACAACTGTATGAGTAAATGACTACAAATATGAGGCACACATACGGTCAGTGTGCATAACACTGGACAGTTTAATTGTATGATCTCAGTATATCACATTCAGTTCAACACATATGTATGCAACAGTACTTTACTATGCAAATACCATGTATAGGTATCTCACATTTCTGAGCCAACCAAGTATATCATAGTTGTATTCACAAGTAAGATATGGATATGCACATCCCAGTAGCTGGCCTAGCATTGTCACAGTCAGTAGTAGTCATATGTGAGACATCCTTTCCTGGGGTAACTCAGGGACCTGACCTATGATCAATGACACTGCAGACAGACCCAGATGCTATGGCCATAGTTTCTGATGAGCAATATATCAGTACAGTAAGTCTTGTTGAGACATATATGTTACAGTTCCTATTTCAAATTCTTACATACCCCCTACTGCAGTCCATTACATGCTTACTTGTTTGACATACCTGTTTGTTTTATTCAAGCGTAGGTAGTTATGTCCTGCTTGGTTTTTATTTTTTTTTTCACTGATTCTATCTCTCTCTCTCTCTCTCAAGGATGTAGGGTGTACATTCATTTTGCATAGGCAGCAGCTTGCCTTTTGTAGGTAATGCTCATGAGCAGCTGATGGCCTGTGAACTAACTGGTGTCCCCCACTTGATAACTGCATGCAGGACAGCTGTGTTGTTATTCTTATAGCCAACGGGATAGCAACACACTCCTATCATTGAGTACATCATGTGAGCGTTGGCTCTTTTCCTTGCCAGTGAGGAGGACTTCATGGAGGTGAGTGAGCAACAGCATCACAGACGGTATTTGGAAATACCTCTTACAACCAAAACTGTGGAGACAGGCCAACAGAATGGGGGGAGAATGTTCCAGACACAGGGACATAATGTAAGTATTGTTGTTATACATTTGGATTAATGCTAGTTTAACAGGGTTTGTGTGGACATGGAGATCCTTTGTGATTTTAACTCTTGACAGTGTTATGTGTTTGACATAACACTCACCTGTAGGGCTATCCTCAGAATAGCCAGGATTTGGACTCCTATGTTTGGTGTGGGCCTCAGATATTTTTTTGTCTTTGGAAAATCAGCAGCATACTCTGGAGATTGCAGTCAGTAACTGCTAACATCCATTTGTGTTTCTGACTTCATATCCCTCAGAAAAGATATACTACAACTAACCCATTCTCAGTTTATAACAGCAATATTTCAAATATGCCCCTGTTTTGGGGCCTCTGTCCCACAATTATGTCAGGCTTTGTCCAGATGTCACGCATTACGAGGTTGATAGGTATGGTATATGATTATTTAGTGTCTACATTCCTGACATTATCCCACTGATGTATCAGACTGCCAGACATGTTATATGGAAGAGGCCTTATATATGAGGGGAAAGCCTGGACATTCTGTGGGACTCTACAGATGAGAGGTCTGTGTATTTCTGGCAATTGTTGACAGACTGTCAGGATTGTGTAGCAGTGTACTGTGTCAATGTTATTTGGCCTGTGTAGGGAGGGTGCTGAATTGTGTGTTATGGCTCCTTTTCTATCTGCCTGTGCATGCTGCACCTGTTTCTGGTGGTCTATTGGCTGTATATGTTTGTAGGGGTAGACTGAGACATGTTCCATACCACAGTCAGGCACCACAGTACATTGTGAACTGGGCCAGTATATATGAGGGTAGTGTGTGAGTGGCAAACATGTTGAGATGTTTTTGTTCACACAGTCCTTATACTGTACTGTTCCTTTGGCTTACTGGTATGTCACTGTGACTGTGGTTGAATTGGTTGTGGGTATGCGCTTTCACACTGGTGTCTGCTTTTCAGTGATGTGACATCCCTGTAGTGCCTGATATATTTGCCATTACATGTGTTATTCACCCTAGCAGATTTGGGTTAGTGTTGTGTCAGTCTGACTGTAGTTTGGACAGTGCTCGGTGACATGCTTAGCAGCTGAGTGTAGTTTCCCTAATTTGATGTTATGTCCAGATATTTGTAGGACGTAGTGTTGCCTGGCCCCCATGAGTGTTGTGTATTTCTGACACATCAGTTAGGTGATGTGAGGATTTCATTCACTAACTAGTGGGAAGTAAGTGCGTGTTGCTATTTCAATCAATATATGTTAGGACAGACATGAGGGTGTTACTGCAGCAACTGTGTCAGCTTATCTACTGCAGTATTTCAGATATATCCTTATTTCCATGGCTTTCTCCCCCCACTTTGTCAGGCCTGGCCTAGGTTCCTTGCATTAAGGGGTTTTGAGCCTACCTTGGGACTGTCTGGCCTGTTGCAGTATGTCCAGGTTTATGGCTCATATTTCTGGTCTGTTCCACAGGTGCATTATTTTCGTATCCCTGGTAAATCACTGTGATGATCTGAGGATTTCTGACAGTAAATGATGACATACATTTCAGTTTCAGAATTCACAACCTGCAGAACATGTATGCTGAAACAAACCCTGTCACTCTGGCAACATTCCACATTTATAAGAGCGATATTTGAAATATAACTCTAGTTTTGTCTGATTGTCCCACCCCCCCCCCACCCACCCCCATTTGGACAGCCTTGGGACAGATTTCTTGCAGTAAGGGGGTTGGTAGGTATGGTTCTGAGGTATGATTCCACTACGAGTTATGAGTATATATATATATATATATATATATATATATATATATACACATACATGTATATATATATATGTTTTTCTATATATGTATAGTTTCTTTATGTATATATATATATATATATATATATATATATATATATATATATATATATATAAATATATGGGCCTGTATTAGAACATTGAATTTTTTAAACATTGAATGTTCTAATATCGACCCCTATTCAGCAAACGCTGACAATATCGAACATGCAGAACAGCGATTTTTTTCCCAGGGAAAAAATTTGCTTTTTCGACACACATACACACAACACAAACACACCAAACAAACAACGATCCACACACATACACCTAAAATCCTACATCTAACCCTACACTAAACTGTACACACACCACTAGCTATCCATTTACTTTAACCCAAACCCTAACCCTAAGGTCCATCACTATCGCACACTTACCTCACCCGCACCCTAACCCTAACTCATCTACCCTGCCCTAACGTCCACACAATCGCACACTTACCTGATCCCGATCTGTAACTTTCCACAACAGTGCTGAACATAGCGAAGCCACAGGAACGGCCAACCAAATTCCTTCCCTAGGAAGAAATTTGGTGTTCCGCAGTTTCGCTATTTTCAGCGTTCACTGAATAGGGGTCGATATTAGAACATTCGAAGTTGTGAAACTTTGATGTTCTACTACAGACCCATATATATATATTTTATATGTATATCACTATTTATATTATGCATATATTTGTCCATTTATACAATGAAATAAAAAAAAAATCACACATGTTTTCAACTGATATTTATTTTTGCAGTATAAAGAACAATGCCAGTGTACCCCCAGGGCTCAATGATGTGATTTCTATTAGTTGTGTTTTAAAAATGAAAGCTGAATTTGCTTTTTACAGTATTTTCTGTTTAGAGTATTTTAATTCAACTATATTGTATGTTTTGAAATAATATATGTACTGTGCCTTTAAGATAGGCTGGGTTGAAGCTGATTGATCAACTGAAAGCGTGATTTGTTATTTTTATTTTTTTTTATTTTTTAATTTTTCTTTCTTTTTTTGTAAACGTTTTTATTTTATTATATAAGTAGAGAATGTGTTTTTTTTTTTCATTCTGAAGAAGTTATGTATTTGTGTGTGTATATATATATATATATATATATATATATATATATATATATATATGTATATATCCATCTCCATACATATATATACATGTGTATATGTATAAATACGAAACCTGACTGATTCTACAGAAATATTTCCCTACTGCTGAATGAGTATATGTTGGAAAAAGCATTAGTTATGCCTGTGGCTCAAATGGTGTAGTGTTATATTGCCCTAACTATGGTGTACAGGTCCCTGGGTTCAAGACCTGTCAGGCTGATAATTTTATTGCTCTTACTACCGCTTACTCACACTTACACCCACACTAATTCTTTAAAAGAAAATAGAAAGGGGTGATAGGAAAGTGGTGGAAAAGGGGAACGCAGAGGGAAGAACAAAATAAAAGATATCTATAGATGTGCAGGGTGGGTGTATGGAAGGTCCATAGCTGTCCATTTCTTATACAGCAACAGCTGTGCATTTGAACAGAATTTGGAGGTGAATTTGGACACTCAAATCCCAGAGAGAGGGGTGAGGACAACAGAAATGTGTTGTTAAACCTGCTAAGCATAGCTGAGCATTGCTCACAGTTCATTCTCATAATATACCACACTAATGACTTAATTTAGTAAGTGTATATGATTTCCATTACATCACATGGCTGTGTGTGCTTTCTAAGTATACTGTATGGGACAAATGTATACATGGGGGTTTTCACATGTTATATGCACTCACACATCCATTTTACACCAGCTACACTATCCTGGGTAACAAAAAAAACTTACCATATATTTTAATATGAACATAGCACTTTTAACACTGCTTTCCCATGTAAATTTGGATTGCCTGATGTATTACTTGAACTGCGTACGCCTGCATGCAAAGCTGGGACTCTGACCACTACACTATCTTGGTTTGGGGATTTGAGCTGTATATTTTAATTTATCACCTATTGGATATTAATATTATATTACTATATTAAATGGAGAGTATTGAGGTTTTCGGCCGTATCATTGAGTACTGCTGTCATGACATAATGGCATACATTTCAGTTTCAGACTTGTATCTTTCTGAACACTAATACTAATACATAACCTGTTTTGTATCAACTTTCTGTCTGTCCTCTGTGCAGATGGGATGACACCGGTGCTCAGGCCGTGGTTGACTACATTGCAGAATGGGCCTGAGAGCCCATGCCTGTGCTCATGTTGGATGCAACCAGGAATGACATCAGGCCTATGGAGACCTCTTTGTGTTGCGTATGAGAGGGCATTACAGACCTGCTTCCTGATCATGAGAGGAGGGTGGTAGGTGCTGTACCTGCACATGTGTACTTATTGGGGGACGGGGGGGTGATGTTTACACTTCACCTGTCTGCAGCTGGTTGCCTATATCCATGGTATATGTGTATGTGGTGTTATTGAGAGAAGACATGTGTGTTGCCTCAGGAATTGCAGGCACACGTCTGGAAGGCCTAGTGATTGGCCTTGGTGGATGTCTCCAGTTTGCACTCAAAGACAGCCTTAGGCTACATCACCTGTGACCTTATTTGCTTGTGCAGAACAAGGTGACATGGCTTCCAATGAGGCACCTGTTTCTGCTTGGCCCATCCTGTGATTATTTCCACCTATGATGGTAGTTGTGTATTGCTGCTGTCCACCACAGCTGTTTAGCCTACCTTGAGGGGGTTGATGTTGTCCTGTCGGATATTGCTGAGGCCATAACGCTATGTAGGTGCCCACATACTATTGTGGTCTGGGCCTGGACACTGCTGCTAGTTCCAACATATGGGACACCCTTCATGTAGGCCTTGCCCATTTTCCTTGCTTGTGCAGGGGACATTACTGAGGTGTGGCAGCTATAGCTTCACAGACAGTAGGTGGAAATAACTTCAGGACAGGACATGTGGAGTCAGCCCAGCAACATGCGGGATAAAACTCCAGAATTGGGTACAGACTGTATGTCATTAGTGTTGTTACATACATGGTGGGTTGCTAGATTGATAGGGTTCATTTGGACATGCATTTACTGGGTGACTTGACATCTGACAGTGATATGTCTCTGACATACCTCTCAACTGGCATGTTGTCCACAGACTGGCCAGATGTTTGCCTGTTATGCATGGTCTGTTCCTCAAACAACATCTGTTTTTGTGGGGTTGGTAGGATAATGTGAGTATTGTAGTCAGTAACTGTTGACATTCATTGGTGTTCCAGACATTAAATCCTTCAGGGATGTTATGTTACAACAACACGTGTAACACCAGCTACTGTTTCAGTTTGTAACACCATTATGTGTGATATGTCCCTCTTTTCAGCCCCCTGTCCCACAAGTATGTCATGCATTGTCCAGATGTCCTGCACTATGAGGTGCAGATGTATGGTATATCATTAATTACCAACTGCACTTCAGTTATCAAGCCAATGGCCTGGCAGACTCCTGGCAATGGTATGCAGTGATGGCCAGGATTATGGTTCCACACCCTGGTAATTCCATGGAAATCTGTACATATGACAGTTATGTATGTCTGGACTTGGGTGGTGTTATGACAGTCTGATTGCAGTTTGGACATTGCTCAGTAGCTCAGTGTAGTTTCTCTAATGTGTTATGTCCACATATTCGTAGGATGTCCAGTTGTCTGGCCGATATCTTTGGTCTGGTACCCATAACTGTTGAGTATTCCTGACACATCAGTGGGATGATGTGGGGATTGAGGTCACTAACTAATGAGAAGCAACTGAGTCCTGGAATTGTGATATTTCAGTCAATATATGTTAGGACATACAGTGTTACTACATCAACTTTCTCAGCTTATCTACTGATATATTTTGGATATGTCCCTATTTTCAGGCCTTTGTCCCCCCACTTTGTCAGGCTTGGTCCGGATTCATTGCACTAAGGGGTTCTGAGCATATCTCTCCACTGCCATGATTTTCAAAGAATGTCCTAATGTTTGGACCATACTTTTGTTCAGTTCCACAATTTATTTGTATTTGTCAGTTACATCACGGTGATGATCCAGGGATTTATGTCACTAAATAATGACATAACATTTCAGTTTCCATCCACATATCCTTCAGTAATCGTCTGCTGAAGCGCACCCTGTTCCTATAGCACGTCTTCATTTGTAACAGCAATATTTGAAATATGTCCCTATATGTGGCCCATTCCCCTGCACTTTTACAGCCTTTGTACAGGTTTCTTGCACTAACAGGTTGAGAGGGATGGTTCTGTGGTATAACTGCACTGCATGTTATATACATACATACATACAAATATATATATAAAATTGTTTCCTTCCTTTATATTTTTATATATGTATATCTATATTATGACTCTAATTTTTCATATATATATTTCATCAGACACACATATACACACACACACAGATATATATATATATATATATATATATATATATATATATGTGTGTGTGTGTGTGTGTGTGTGTGTTTGTCTATATACAACACATGCAAGGTTCTACAAAGCTTTCTCCCTAATGTTGTATGCATCTATTGCATGACATGTCTGAAAAAGGCACATTAGTTCCTACAGCTCAGATGGTGTAGTGGTACATTCCTCTGACTGTAGTGCTCAGGGTCATGGGCTTGACGCTTGTGACTTCTTCTTTTTTTGTTTCGTTAATGTTAAATGACCAGAATGCATGATATGTTGGTTAAAACATTATAGCTTGTCACAGCTCATATGGTATGGTGGTATTTTACTGTGATTGTAGAGGACAGCATCCCAGGTTCGAGACTTGGTAGGGCTGACTATTTTGTTGCTGGGTAGAACAAGGTCTGATGGATAGAGAGTGATTAAGGCACATTTAAGCATATTATACTTATAATTTTACATTATAAAATAATATTCATATTCACATTATAATTTTATGTTTACCTTCCATGACATCCCTCTATGTGCTTTCATTAAATTATATTCTTGTGTGACTATACTGTATGGGGCACTTGTGTTTATATGGGGGTTTCACATCTTTTCTCCACTGATATCTCACTTTTGGAACTACTATATTACCCTGGTTGACAAAAAAAAGTTGCTACATAATTTAAGTTTACTAAAATAATTTTAACACTACGTTCACATAGGAAAATAAGTTGCCTGTCTTGGGACTCAAACCATGAATGGTTGCATATAAAGCCACAACTCTAACCACTACACTACCTCAGTTGGGAAATTTCACTTGTCTATCTGCATTTAGCTCCTATGGGATGTTTAAGCTATGCTAAGCTGACCATCATAACGCGCACGAACACTTAGCTACACCTAAACATTCCTTAGGCACTTTCTGAGTGCAGGGGGCTTGTTTGGTATCCATGCACTACTTGGACATGCCCCCTGCACTCGTTCACGGTTTGTGTCTGTGTAGCTTAAACAGCAGCGTGCCTTCATGAATATGCAGGGAGCGCTGCTGTTCTAAATGGAGACGAACCACTCCATGCAAGAATAGTCTTATTCTTGCACAGTTTCATGGATCTTGGGGTAAAATTTGACCTGCCCCTTTTCTCCATTACTGTGGCATGATTTTGACAGTTCATGATCTTAGTACTCTGACTAGAACCCCAAGTAGCCTTCTGTTTAACTATGGCTTTGGTGAAACTGTCTTTAAAGCTTAAACAACTCCAATGTTACTGTTAATTTCAATAAAGAAATAAAGCAAAAAAAGTGTTTTTAAGGTGATCTGTGAACAGGTGGAGATAACTAGCATGTTCTTGCTGCAGCATGACCCCTAACCAGAGCCTAGAGATATTTTTTGTGGAAATGGGCTGCAACTTACAACAGAACACCTGCTGATTTGCTTTATTTCATTTATTTGCTGAACTTATTACTTACTGGTTTGTTTACTGAATTGGTTCAAAGGATTCTTCAAGAGCTAGATGAAATAATCAGCAATGTTCACTGAAGAACATAGAGGCTCAAATATTCCATACCATAATTCAAATGTATCTGGCTTGTGGCATCAGTACTTCAAAACTCACAGAAAGAGAGTTTTTTCAAAATACTGTGGTTTTGTACCACAGTGCTGAAATAAACTGTTATTTACAAAAATATTTGATTCAGTATTGCACTGTAATGCAGGTTACAAGATGAGTATCGGCACAACAGACACACTAGAGATAGTTTGAAAAACACTAATTAATGAGTGTGTGGATGGTTTCGAAGGAGATTGTGACCCACTTGCTCTTTCCCAAACACCAGAGGTCATTCTATACAGTGTCTCACTAGCATGGTATACGTATGTTTCCCAGACTCCAAAGTTTCAATGCCACTTACATGCAACATACATACTACTCAACTCATATGCAAAAAAAAAAAAAAAAATGGTAGTACTGTTTCTGTGTCGGTAACAGGCACAGTACTCCCTAACTTAATTGGCTATCAACCGATGTATTATGCATGTATACGTAAGCTATTGCTCACATGCAGCAATTTAAGCTACAGTGAATCAATCCACCGCTGTCTGAGCTGAGACTTAGTCTTCCTGTTTTCATATTAATGCAGCGTTTGTATAAGTTGTGATGCTAATCTTACCTACAATTATTTGATATTTGTACTGTATATTATTGTCCTTAACTTCATACTCCCTCCTGTGTGCACACTGCAACTCATGACATTTAATATTTTACTCGGCCAACTACAAAAGTGAAAATTAAATGGAGTTTTTCTACAAATCAGATCTAATGTTTGTGGAGACTGCAATATTCTAGGAGGCTAGGTGGTTACCTCTCTCACCGATTTATTAAAGCTAAAGTTGTAACTGAATCTGGCATCCAAATGTCTTACATTTCTATCAGAACTCCTCATTCTGTGAAAAAACGTTCTGGTGTTACTAGTTGCTTTATTTCTGTGACTTTCATTTGATAAAGTGTGGCTCAGAAATGTTAGCCAGACTAGTGCCAACAGAGTGTTTGGACTCAAAACCTTTCTAACACACCAGCTAATAATAAAAAAGGAAAGGGAAAGAATCCTGAGGAAAATATCATGTCAAATAGCCATCCTCCTCAGCACATGAATTTGTTATTTGCTAATGAAAGAATCTCAGAAATATTACACAAATTTTTAAAGTATATCCTTTTTAGAGACTATTTGATATGAGAACATCAAGCACTGAATTTCAATTTCCTTAGACAAGAAAAAAGACAGCACTCATCATTAGGAGCTGAATACACTGAGAATGAAAACAGTAAATTTCAAGATAGAAGATAATGGAGTGAGAAGCCACAGTCAGTAAAAATAATGTGATTATTTCTAGCTTACCAGACTGAACTGAAATCTCTGGATTTTCTTTTGTTTAACCAAGGTGTGTTTGTTCAGCTGTTCAACAGATGGACCTAGAAGCATGACAACATATATGCCATATGTCCAGATATGTATCTACATTAAGGTACTTAATAACATTTGGGTAGAAATGCCCATACACACATATGTATGTTTACACACCCAGTAGACTGCATTCTATTCTTCAGGGATTAAATAAAAGTTATTTGAAACACCAAAGTGGGGCAATAAGATTGTAGCTACATGTATTTTGTGACTGCCCTGGGTTGTAAATCTTCAAACAACAGTTAAACCACATTTTTAGACTACATGTCCTAGAATGTTGGAATTGACCCTTGAGGTATTCATTTGGGGCTGGCTTTTGGCTAGGTGATGCAACAAGCATATTTAGTAATATGATTTGCCCGCTATTACTGGTAGTTATGAAAGCAATTATCAGAAGGCAGAAATCCCAAATTCTTCCATTTCAGGAAGGTTTTAATTTTTAACTTAATGTCCCATATTTGGTGTTTGTACAAGGGGTTATGTGATGCAGAGGAAAGACTGCTTCTATGAGTAAAGGGTTATCCTGGCTTTACTACCCTAAAACTGGGACCTCCTAATATGAGTTGGCTTTGAAGGAATTGTATGGCAATACACTTGGCTCAAAAGCAGGTACTTAAGATGGGTCCCTATTAAATGAGCGAAAGTTTCAAATCCCGGATGCTCACATGAGCGAAAATGCCGCAACTCGAAGTTGCTTTTTTTCCATCGCAGTATGGCGAAGATCAGGATATTTGCCCTTTTTTAATTTGATCTCAGAGTTGGAATACAGATTTAGTGGGAGTAACCTTTTCAACTTGCGCCATTTTCACTCATGTGAGCATTCGGGATTTGTAACTTTCATTCATTTAATAGGGACCCACTTAAGACGGCTTGGCAATCTTTGATGTATCTGATACCTGTGCTTTATATCCACTGCACTGATCTAAGGAAGAGCAAAAACAATGGGAACATTTTAATGTTAATATCTTGATTGTATAAAACAATGTTTAGAAATATTCCCTGAAATTAGTTTATCTAATGGGTAGAATTGCAGACTTCTCTGAATAAAGTTTATTTCTGTATTTCATTCTGCTATCTGTAAATACTATTGAGGTCTGTAAATACTGTTAATGCTTTTTCCATACTTGAAAGTTAATGGTTAAGGCAATCCTTTGTTTTTGGTTGACACTGGACTTTGGCTGTTTACTTTGGCATTCAGTCAAATTATTATTAAAATGGATGCAGCTTTATATATGAAATACTGGCAGGTTTATTAGCATGATGCGAAGTCCCATATACTGGTTCTATCCACTATGTTTCATACACAATTTGGGTATATGTGCAGCTTGTAAAAGGAAACTACATTAATGGTCCATCATATATGGATCTTACAACTAGAATGTGAATCATATACTACAGATACAAAGGAGAAATCAGTGGAAAAAACAAACAAACAATAAAAATAGCAGGTACTGTCAGCCTGTCAGATGACATCTACTGTAAACTGTACTTCAAGAAGCTGAAGCAAAAAACACTTGTTAAGTGTTTACCTGACTGCTGTTGCTAATTCATAGTTCTACAAGTCACAGGGAGTCTGTTGTTTGTTGTAGACTGCAATTTCAAACAGTGAAATGTAGAATGCACTATGTTCTTCATATTGATCACTGCTGGACTAACCTTAGCTATATGGGTAGATTACCTTACCTTAGCTTACTGCATTTACTTGGAGGAGGAAGAGGAGGAAGAACAGTTCAGGAGAATGAATCAAACTTTTAGTACTTTGCAAAAGTATGTAAAGTGGACCACATAGCAGCTTCTAGAAGACCTATACAATCCAACCCTTTTCAAAAAGTCACAGATGATGCCCGGGCCCTGGTAGAGTAGGCCTTGACCTTGCTTGGAATAGTTTTGTTATGGTGAGTATAACAAAAGGTAATAGCCTTACATAACCATTTAGAAATAGTCTGTTTTGACAAAGGTTTTCCCTTCTTATTACCTTCAAAAAAAATGAACAATTAATCTGAAAATCTGAAAGATTTAGTTCTGTTAAGACATTACCTGAGGTGTCTGTGGACACCCGAGGTATTTTTAGGTTCATGAAAGAAAAAGGAGAGATGGAGATTTTGGTTTAAAGTAAACTTTGATACCACTTTTGATATAAAAGAAGGATTAGTTCTCAGAGACCCTGTCCCTGTGGAAAATGAGACAGGGTTGACTCACCATAAGAGCTTGCAACTCAGATACTCTTCTTGCAGAGGCCAAGGAAATCAGCAAAACTGTTTTCCATGTTAAGAACCTCAAGTCAGCTGGGTTAGCTTCTTTGGTACAAAATTAATATCTCAAGGAGGGGCTGCCAGTTTACATAGATGCCTCTTGAGCAAAACCCCCTTCAAAAACATTTTAACATGAGACTGCATTGAAACAGGAGGATCCAAGAGGAAACATGCTGAAATGGACTACAATGAACCTTGACAGAGGATTAAGGAAGGCCAAATGAACCTTGATACAGGAATAAGGAAGGCCATATGATAGTAACTCACACAAATATTGTAAACCAGGGAACAGCTAGCCCTGAATGGCAGATGGTTATGTTGTTGCCCCTAGCTAGAAAACATTTTCATTTGCTAATATATGAGGTTCTAGTAACAGGCTTTCTTGCTTCCATTGGTACCTACTGAATAGCCTCAGTAAACAGTATCCTTGAAGGAATTAAGAGGCTATTATCCAGGCAGGCAAATGAAATTGACTGATGTTGGGGTGTATCGTAAAACAACCTGGTTTGTGTATGAGTAGATCCAGTCTGTGAGGAAGCTTGGGGAAAATTGTGTCTGGCTATTTCCAAAAGAAAGGAGAACCATGGCTGCCTGGGTCAGAAGGCAGTCACCAAAATGATCTTGAGGGATTTCTGAATGTTCAAAAGTACCACGGATATTAGTGGACAGTGTGGAAAAACATACAGGAAGATTCTTGTCCAAGGAAAAGAAAAGACATCTGTCTTCCAGGCCTTCTTGAATAGAGTCCTGGGACAGAATTTTGCCAGTTGATTGTTCAGAAAGGAGGCAAAGAGGTCTAACTGAGGAACTCCCCACAGATGGATCAAATCTTAGAACATCCCTTAATCTACTTTCCATTTGTGAGGGTCTGCCCTGATCCTGCTCAGCTTGCCTGCAACATAAATTTGTTCTGACTGAATGTGGGATACCTGTAGAGTAAGACTGCACTGACAAGCTATATCACAAGTTAACATGGCTAGTCTGCAAATGGGTTACAATCTGGTTTCCCCCCTGTTTGTTGATGTACCTCGTGACTGTGGTACTGTCTGTAGGAACTTGGAGAGGTCTCAGGGAGCAAAGATGATTGACAGTTGAGTGCGTAGCTCAGGGCAAGAATCTGTTTGATATTTATGTGTTCACATTTTTCCTTGGTGTCTCACACACCCTGTACTTTTATCCCTCCTGAAACTGCTCCTCAAGCAAAGTCTGATTCACTTGTGGAGACTGACTGCTTTGGATCAGGGAGGGAGAAGGGGATACCTGGATTTAAGGTTATCTGTTCATAGGCTCATAGGTGTGTACTAGGCTAATGGCCCTGGAGCCTTTACAAGCCTAGCTCATAGAAGTGCCCTGGCATCATGCCGCCCGACATTAGTTCCCAGTGCCTCTATCAAGTAGAGCCACTGGAGTGATCCCCGCGGTGAACTTTCTATTTCCCATCCACTCATCAAGATTTCTCTTGAAGAGGTCCAGTGAAGTGCTCTGCTTGACATGTATGGGAAGTCTGTTCCAGAGCATGAGCAGTCTCTGGGTTGTCTCCACCAAATTATTTCTCTTTTGACAAACCTCAGCACTGGGATTTAAATAGAGAAAGGTTACTGGTGCTGGGACCACAGAGACTTAAGATACCACTGTAACTTTGTCATATGGAGTCTTGCCAGGAATATCATGAGAATCATAGAAGCCATGACACCCAAAACCCTGAGGTATTCCCTCACAGTGACTGAAGTTTGAGTGGAAAACCTTAGAAATAGATCTAGATCTAGATTTATTTTTTCCAGTGGAAGAAAAGCTGTTTGAACTGAGGCATCTAGCTGACATCCAAGGAACACAATCCTGTGTGAAGGAGTCAAGGAAGACTTTTGAATGTCCTCTTGGAATCCCAGCTTGTGTGTTAAGAGATTTCTCACCCAAGAGAGACAGAGAGAGATTCCTCCTGACAAGTTGTTTAAATATGGAAAACTGCACATACTTAGCCTGCAATGAGCTACAACTGGTGCTAGACACTTTTGTGAACACTCTTCGTGCAGTGGATAGTCCAAAGGGTAAGACAGAGAACTCTGATATAGATGCACAAAACCTTAAAAAACATCTGATGTCTGGATGAATAGGGTGATGATAAGTATATTTTAAGTCTTGTGTTATAAGGAAACTTGAAAGAGGAAGAAGAGGTAGCAGGTTGTGGAGTGACATCACTTTGAATTTGGGCACCATCACAAACAGGTTTAGGAAATACAAGATCCAGAACTGGTCTCCACGTATTTTCTTTCTTTGGCACTGAGGACATCTTTGAATAAACACCCTTCCCTACCTGGGAAAGGGAAACTGGTTCTATTACTCTTTGGGATAACGTGATGAAGAACCGGAGAAAACAAAAGAGTCTGATCTGGAGGATGAGTGCCTGGAAAGGAGGAATTTCTTCCCACTGCCATCTGTAACTTTGATGAATGATTTTCAGAACCCATTTGTTTGAAACTGTCTGTTGCCAAACAGCAAAATGGAGATTCAGACTTTCTGGAAGAAAAAAAGGGGCCAGGGTGGGAGGAGAGTCATAATGTCTCTTGAACAGTCATTCAGACTTCTTGGACTGTCCTTGGTTTTGGGAGGTTCACGACTTCTTTTTGGACCCCCCTTGCCATTTCTTATTAAATATTTGCTATTTGCCAAAATTTGATGAGTTTGAGAGTTCCTTAGAAAATTTGTAAAAGGAGGGATGAAAAATCTTAGAAATTCCACAGATCAGCTTACCCCTTTCATCACAACTTTTGATCACCTCTGAAGCAGAAGAGCAAAAAACTAAATCTCTATCCAAATGTGAATTTAAAATCTCATTTTTAACATCATCTGGGAGGTTCTGAAAATGTAGTCATGCAAACCTCCTCAAAACAGTACAGTGGTGGCTGGCAACGTCAAGGTGGGGGAGGTAGCTACTTTTTTGCTTTTTCATGCTTCTTATTTTTTACCCTACACCCACCCATGCGTTTAACACTCTGTAATTAGCCAAAACTCCACTGTGCAATTTCAATTTAAAGTTTGGAGGAATTGAGGTGGGGGTCTGCTAGGCCCCAGAAATAATATAGTTGTAGATGGACTGAGGTACATTGTAGATTTTGTTTAACTAACCTTTGACTTGATGATGGCCTGAACAAAAAATTTTGAGTAAGGAAATATATTCAGTGTTTTTGTGAATAGTGCGTGCCTTCTAACCCCTCAGAAAAGACAGTTATCTTCCATGTACCACTGTGACATTTGATTGGGATGAAAAGTAAAAGAACAAATGGCCAGGGGCATACATTATACTGGTAAAGGCCTGAGATAAAAAAGCAAAGCACTTAGATAAAATCCAGAAAGAGAAAAGGACTTCACATTGAACGAATGAACAGAAAACAATTCAACAGGGGAACCAAGTGCTCAAACAGGGAAACATTCAACAGGGGAACCAGGTGCTGTTACATGGCAACAATCTGCCAATGATCAGTTGCTGTCAAACACATCCTGTCCAGATTACCACAGACAAGTACTTGACTGTAATGCTGACGCCTGACTGTTACAGAAAGGGAAAAAAATAGTGCACTCTACGTCTGCAATGCCAGAATAATAAATGCTTATTTTAAGCAAATGACAGTGTCAGTCACACAGACGGCCCCTGCAGCCAACTTTATTGACCAAATATACCTCAGATATTAGATGTAAAAATAAATAAATAAAAATAGCAACACTTGGACAAAGTGATTAATTTTAACTCCTCCTATACGCAGATGTGACTACCAATTATTTCCACATGGACACAGCAGTTTAACTATGTATGCACAAGCAGTAAATGACACTATTCCCCCACTAATCCCTTCATTATTTTGTTCACGTATGCACAAGCACTTCACTGACATCAAAATGAAACATTTCCCCTATTGACCCTTTTAGCAGTCTGTCCATGTACGCATAAGCACTTCACTGGGGACAAAACAAAACATTTCCCTCAGTAGAATATCTATGTATGCACAAGCACCAAGATAAAACACTTCCACCGTGACCCCTTCTGTAGTATATCCCCGTATGCACAAGCACCAAAATGAAATATTTCCCCCAGTGATCCCTCCAGCAATATATCTGTGTATGCACAAGTACCAAAATAAAACATGTCCTCCAGTGAACCTTTCAGCAGTATATCTATGTATGTACAAGCACTTCAATGACCTCAAAATGAAATATTTCCCCAATGACCTCTTCAGCTCTTCAGTAGTATATCCATGACTGCACAAGCACTTCAATGACATCAGAATGAATCATTTCCCCTAGTGATCCTTTCAGTATTGTCCATGTATGTACAGGCACCAAAATGAAACATTTTCCCCATTGACCCCTTCAGCAGTTTTTTCATTGCCTGTACAAGCACTTCAATAACATCAAAATTAATAATTTTCCCCCAGTGACCTCTTCAGCAGTATATCCATGCCTGGATAAGCACTTCAATGACATCGAAGAGAAACATTTCCCCCAATGACCCCTTCAGCAGTTTGTCCACTGCCTGTACAAGCACTTCACTAACATCAAAACAAGTAATTTCCCCCAGCAATCCCTTCAGTAGTTTGTCCATACACACACACACACACACACACACACACACACACACACACACACACACACACACACACACCTACCTTATGGACTTACCTTCTTCACACATCCCAGTAATAGCACACAGAGTGTCAGCAAAAAAAAAATCTTGCATTAGTGCTTCTTATTCTACTTTAAACACTTCCTTCTTCTTGGCTCTGGGCTCCTCGCTGCATCATGCAGCAGTCTGGTAAACTGCTCATTGAGTGACTTGCTGAATTTGGACGATCAAACCCGATCAATGATTGGGAAGTCTAATGCCGTGCTGTTTTCAAAACAGCCCAGTAATTTTAAGAAGCTATTTTTTTTGTTTCAGATCTTCTCACAACTGTGCATATACATGGAATTTTGAGAATCAGAAACAAAACAGAAAGTCAAATATTATCTTGAATTTAAAAATAACAGTTGACTTTCTGAGTTAGCACATTTCTTTTTCTGAATCCTTTTAGCTGAGCCTGGTAGCCATAGCCCTGTTGGAACTATCAGCAGAGTCATACACGCAATGTAAACAAAGAGTAGTGACCTGTGGAAGAAACTAAATTATTTAAAGCAGACTTTTCCTCACAAGAAGAAACTGCAGATAAAATATCCTTCATACTTTCACAATTAGTCTGAATAAACTTTAACATAAACTTTAACATATAAGCCTGACAATTCAAAACTCTGAAAATCAAAGTTGCAAAGGTATACACTTCTTTTCTCATACTTACCAATAGCTTCCCCATCCTTATCAACTAACATATACACAGCTTCTTACTACCTATAAAATTATCTAGCATTCATCTGCCTGTCCAGCACTAAAAGCATTCTACACAACTATGTTCCCAGTTGGTCATTGTGATCCAGTGACCAAAAACTCCTGTCTGTCTACAAACCTATCAAATCTGCTGGGCATTGTCTGTACTCATACAAAGTTGCTAAGGCCTGGAACTCCTTACCTGTATCCATCAGGTCAATACCATCTCTTTCATCTTTCAAAACCACTCTGAAAGACTTTTTAGCCAAAATCTGGCTCTGTTCTCCCTAAATGTGAACAAGTGACTTTTTTTCCCTTATAACTCCTTAATCTCCCTTCTTCACATACTTCATTACTTTTGTCAAATCCTCTTCACTACCTTTCTCTCTAAATATACTATAAGCCTGTTTTCCCTCACTTCATATTGCAATTCCTGTTTGTATTGGACTAACTTACCTTTATTTTTTTCTACAAACTGTCTAAAATTTCTCTAAATACTAAACAATTGTCATATAACGTGTATGGATTCTTAACCAATGTTTTTATATTATGTCTAATTTGTTATAACTATTTAAACTGCAGACTTTTTTGTCTTATTTTGAAGATTGTAAAATTATTGTTCTTAAAATGTTTTTAATAATTTGGAGCTTTTCTCCCGGGCCTCCTCTGAAAATGGGCTTCTACTCAGTTGGACTTTCTTGGTAACCTAATGTCAGTAAATAAATAAATACATTAACACAAACAAACAGATTGGATTTAACTAAGTCAGCAGCAGTGGGATCAACTAAAGCTATAGCTGCTGGGTCAGGTTTGGGATGAGTGTATAAAAACTTAAAAGACTAAGGAACTTCAAACATCCTAACTGCCTTTTCAGGGGCATCTGGCTGACTATCAGGAAAACTGCAGGCAATAACACACACAAAGCAGACTGAACAGGAGGAATGGGTGCGGATTCTGCAAAATCCTTCTGTAACAATTCATAGTATTTTCTGAGGGACAGAGAAACCTTGGCATTTTCCTACTGAAAACACTGGCACATTCTAACAATAATCTCTGAAAAACAAAACCCCCCTCACAGGGATTATCAGAAAAAATGTGGATTCAGATTCGTTCCTCGGATCTGACATGGCCGTTGCAATAGCTTGTGGCAACCAAAAAGCTATCAAGCTCCTCCCTTACCCATAATGCATCATTCTCAAGTTACCTCAGATCTTGTTTGCTGACAGAGAAATATCTATAATATATATATATATATATATATATATATATATATATGAAAAAACATAAAGTATATAAGATTATAGACATTGAGACTATCTCTGGAGCTCAGCACAGGGAAGTGACAATATATGCCTATTTGTAGAGGGTAGGTTGTTGAGGAAGAATGAAAATGGACAACACAGATAGAACGTTAATGGTGAGTACATAACTTCTTTATCTGATGTTGTCAATTTTCAATCTATCCTCAACCTGTGGGATAGAGTCCCCAGCTACCCTAGCTCCTGGATGGACTCAAGGAAGGATGTTCCCTAACACCATTGAACCAAATGATGCTCTTCCCCTGGAGACCAAGTCCAATTTGTAATGAGTAATAAAGGTATGGAGGGATATCCCAAGTTGTGACTGCACATATATCATCCATGGACGCTCTGGTCTATATTATAACAGCAAAAAGTAAATACATCGGATACCTCTTCATTGACCTGTTTTCAGTGAAACAAAACTCCGCCAACGATCGTGATATCAAAACGTTTTCCATGGTAAGTAAGCATGGGGCAAATGTAACAATCACATATAAACAGAAAAAAATTAACCCCTCCCCCAACTAAATATACCAACTCCGAGATCACACTATAATGGGGAAAAGGGCAGATTCCCGAAGATGGTCCACTGATTACTTACCATGGGAAAAATTTTGATGTAAAGATCATTCAAGGACATTTGCTTTTGCTGAAAACAGGTCAATGAATAGATATTTGATGTATTTACATTTCACTGATTAATATCAACCCAGATGCTCTAACTTGAAATACTGATGAAGTCACCATGGCTCTAGCTGAATGGGCTCACAATGGATTTCGTAAAGTTATACCCTGTTTATTGTAAATGAATGAAATACAATTTGTGATTCATCTAGCCAATGTTACTTTGGTTACCGGTTTGCCCAATCTTACTTCTGAGTAGGAAACAAACATTTGGTCAGATATCCTGATATTTATTGTCCTATGATGGCAAAAACACAGTTGTCTGTGAACATCTAATAAATGTAGCAAATATTTGCCTTTATTAGAAAATTTAGGAAAAAATACTGGTAAATTGATGGATTGGTTGATATTTGTGTCTGATACTATTTTAGGTAGAAAGGATGGGTTAGTATGTAATGTAATCCTGTCTTTATGGAAGATCAAATATGGCGGTTGTGATGATAAGGCTTGAATCTCTGAAATTCTTCTTGCATAGGTTATGGCTACTAAAAATATAGTTTTCAAAGAAAGGAACTTGAGATCACATTTAACTGCTGGTTCAAAATGAGGATGCATGACTGCTTGCAGCTCCAAAGTCAGGTCCCAAGGGGGAGTAAGGTCTTTATAAGGGGGCTTTAGCAAGAGAGTTCCTTTCATAAAGGTTTTACAGAGCTTGCGTGAAGCAAGTGGATAACTTTGAAATCCAATATGAAAATTGGAAACTGCAGCTAACTGTACCTTGACTACTGAAGAAGCTGTTGCTTCATTAAACAGTTGTGCTAAAAAATCAAGGATACCATGGATCCAAACTGAGAAGGGATCCAGATAATTTTGTAGTGCCCAGTAGATAAATCTCTTCCATTTACTGGAGTACAGTTTATGGACTTAAGACAACATAAAAGTATGTGATGGACTGGAGAAGACATCTTAGGTTGTCTGGCTATCAAAGGAATTGGAGAACCCAAACAGTTAGCCTAAGGTTTGGAATGTTTGGATGAATCATACCTGTTGGGTGAGACAGAAGGTCTGGAGTTGGATTCAGAATCCATGGTTGTTGAAGTAATTGAGGCCGAAGGAAGGGGAACCAAATTTATCGAGGCCAATACGGTGCAATGAGGATTACTTTGCTCTTCAACCTGCTTGCTTTCTGCAGAAATTTTGGGATTAAAAGAGATGGGGAAAGGCATAAAGGAGACCGGAAGGCCAACTGTGAAGAAGAGCATCCCTTGGTGATTCCCTTTGTGGGGGGGATCAGAGTGAAATAGTTGTTGCATTTGTTGTTTAGGGGAGAGGTGAAAAGATTGCAGCAAGACTGGCCCCATTTGCGGAATATCCTTTCCGCCACTATCTGATTGAGAGATGACTCATGAAGCATAAGAATGCACCTGCTTAATTTGTCTGCTATCACACTGGACTTCCCAGGAATGTGCATTGCTATTTAGAAAGTAGTTGGATGAGATCACCCAGTGCCACACTTTTAGCTCTTCTCGACACAAGGAGTAGGATCTGGTTCCTCCTTGTTTGTTGATGTACCAGACTACTGACATGTTGTTTGTTTGAACTGCTATTGTCCTCAGAGGAGAGCATTCTTGAAAGCCTACAACCCTAGAAGCACAGCTCTCATCTCTAGGGCACTGATATGCAAGATGGCCTCTTTGGATATGGACTGTATTCCCCAGAAAATGCCCATCCACCCTAACTGGTAAGCATCCGTTGTCACCGTGGTCATGGGTTGAAGGGGAATAAATGGATGGGCTTGTTGAATTTGCTCAGATTAAATCCACCATGAGAGGTCTTGCTTCCATAGATTAGTGATTCTTATCTGGGTTGACAATGTTTGGTGGAGAATAGAACATTGTGTTGAAAATAGCCACTGCAAGATTCTCATGTGAAACCTGGCCAGCGGAACTAGAGTTATTGCTGCCACCATGGACCCTAGGGCCTGAAGAAACCTTCATACTGTAGATTATTTTCCTGACTTGTGATCTGATAGTTTCTACTCCTGAAGAGGGGACAGACGCTATTGTTTGTCTTGTGTTGAGAATTGCACCTATGAATTCCAAACAATGTGTGGGCTCTAGAAGGGATTTCTGGTAATTTATAGTTATCCTCATATTGGAACATATCTGAAGAAGATTATCTCTTGCTTGTAGTAGATGATGCCTGGTGAGACCGAATATGAGCCAGTTATTCAAATATGAAAATGCCCGGAATCCCTGCAGTCTCAAGTGAGCTGCGACTATTGCCATGCACTTGGTGAAAACTCTGTGAGCTGTAGTGAGAACAAAGGGCAGAACTCTGAACTGATAATGACTGGCTCCCAGCCAGAAACATATGTACCTTCTGGATTGCCTGTCCATCTTTATGCAGTAGTACACATCCTGAAGGTCTGTAGAGCACATCCAGTCATCCTTTTCCAAGAACGGAAGAATGGACTGTACTGTGACCATCTGGAACTTACTGCACTGAACAGATTTGTTTTGTTTGCTGAGAGCCAAAACTGGTTTCCAGTCCCCAATCTTTCTGGTACTAAAAAAAACCCTGAGTAAGTTCTACATTCTCTCTGGCCTGGGGATCTACTGGATGACTCTTTTATCTAGCAGCTTCTGTACCTGAATTGCTGCTTGTTTCCTCTGACTTGGTGGAACATCAAGGATTTTTTTGTACTGGGGGAGGTGGAAGAGAGAGGGGTATAATGTATCCTCTGGAAATGATTCTCTGCACCCATGTATCTGATGTTATTGCTAGCCAGGTTCTCTGGTGCAGGGACAGTCAGCCCCCAATTGCCTCCACAGTAGGACAATCAGGCCATCTTTCAGGAGTGCTGAAAGGGTCTTCCAAAAAAAGTATCTCTGGGCACTTGGTTTTGTGGTCCTCCTCTGCCGCAAGGTCATCATCTACCATTCAAGTTTCCCTACTGCCTCTAGGGGATCTACCTCCACATGTGTCTTGAAAAGGCCCTTGAGACTCTTTGAAACACATCTTTCCACTACTTCTCTGATTCCTGGAAAAGGATCTTTGAGAAGTGGAAAAACTTATGCCCACAGCAGACAGGGTCTTTGCATTTTTCTCACACCTGGACAAGATATCTCTCACTGTTGGACCAAACAAAGAAGCGCAGTCAAAAGGAGCACTGACGAACAAAGACTTGAAAGGCTCTGCAAAATCACATAAGCGCATCCAGGCATGCCTCCTGATACAAATACCTGAACCCACTGCTCAGGTTGTCCCTTCGACTACATGAGAGATGAGCCTCATCGACGAGTTTGAGATGGATTGTAGGTTGGCCAACCAAGAAGAGACTGATGCTTGTACTTCTTCAGGTATGGATCCTGACAGGGGATCTGAAAGTTTCTTTATCAGATCCCTTTGCAATCTCGTAAAATGTACTAGATAGTTCAAGGACCTTAGTGTGAAAGTTGATGAACCATAAACATGCTTCCCAAACCTATCCATCATCTGAGACTCCCTGTTAGAAGGATGACTAGAAGAAATTTCCTCAGCTTGTTCTTTCTTGGTGGCTGCTGCCACAGCCATAGCATCTATCATCTGGAGCTGTAATAATTTTATTTGGTCTCCGATATCGGTTCAATTGTGTTGGGGGCCATCCATGCCCACTGAGAAATCAATTTCAGAACCTTATTGGCAGCGGAGTCACCCAGGAGGTAGGTGGATGAGTACCAAAAGCCACCAGGTACAGAGACTCCTCGGATGAAGGATTGCAGGGCTTCCAGTCACCTCCCTGCTTTAGGATTTGTAAGATGTTTGTAAAGGAAACATCATCAGGATGTGAGCTTGGGGACCCTTCACTCTCATCGAAGTCTGTATCTTTGGTGATGGATTCTTCAGTGCAGTCCAGGTGCTTCCTCTTGCATGTCATTTTCTTAGGGATCTCCTCAGTGGGATGTTCTGGGGGATTATCAGAAGAGGTGGGGATACCCTGCTGGGAAGCTTGGGATTCTGGAACTTGCTGTCCCTGTGGAAGACCAGAGTGAGAAGCTGTAGGCAGAGATGTCAGAAGTGAGAGTTGGAGATCCGAGGGGGTAGGTACTGTCTGAGCTGCTGAAGCAGACATGGCTCTTTCCAAAGACTCAAAGGCTGATTGCCCCTGACAGGAATAGGGACAATTCTCTTGAGGCTGAATCACGGGCTGAGCTGGTCCAAGCTGAGGATCCGAAGTGTATAGACGGCTCCTAAATTCTAAGAGTTGAGAGCAACACCTCACAGCTGACAAGACTGCTATGCCTCTGAGAAGTCTCTGACTCCGATTGACTCAGACAGCACCAGGCAGTTAAGATCCATGACTCTGATGCTTTGAGGGGAGACAGAGAAGGAGGTATTGGTGGGGTACCAGATGCACTCAACCCCTGACTCAAAGGGGTAACAGCTGAGGGAACTCCGGACATACCCTGCGCCCAGAGAATCTTCTTCACTAGTATCTCCACATTTTCTTCAGTGAGGCTCCTAGAAGAGCAAGTGGACATTGCTGAGGATGACTTTGGTCTCTCAAAAAATGGTGATGGAACTTTGAATGGGACTGGATCAACTGAAGAGGAGTATCGAGTCATCGGAAGGTATTATGGAGATGGAGATAAACTTTCTATCGGATACAAAATTATCGGCTCTGACGAGTCCTTTTTTTTATGGTGTCAAGGATTCAAAGAAATAGATGGATCCAAAGGTCTATACTTTTTGGCTTTCTGATCTGAAGAAGGAGTTGGATCTGACATCTTAGAGTTTTTAGCAGTCGGATTTGATGGAGAGGTCTGAACTGAAGCAGGTCTTTTTCTTCCTTTGCGTGACACTGTCGAGGAAGAAGATGCAGGGCTAGCTTGTCCAGATTTATCCTTTTTCGATTTTTCTACAGGAGAAGCTCCAGAAATTGCCTCACCAAAGGAGGATAGCAATAAAATGTATTAATCCAGGTAACAGTCAGTACCGCAAGAAAATATATGCTCTTGAGCAGAAAACAAAAAAATAATGTAATTATAAAAATAAATTACTGCTCAAGACCAAAACCATGCAGGCAACATACGATAAGTCTCTTCAGACCAAAATCATGTAATCTATGGTTGAAAGAGTGACAAATTGCACAGCTTCCTGAAGATGAAGAGGGCCGAGGCAATAAACACAGAGCGTATGAGTCACTAACATTTGGCACATTTTTTGAAGCCAGCTGGTTTATCTTTATCCTTTTCTTTATCAGTCAGTGTTAGTAAAAAAGGGAGAAAAAGTTATACGAGAAAGAAGAAAAACTACAAGTATTTTTTTAACACAGTAAGAACAAAAAAAGGAGTTATCAACAATGGTGAAAAAGAAATACACACAAAGGTGTAAAAATGAAGGATACTAACAATAGTGTCACTAGGTATTTTTGTGCAAAAGAAAGAAAGAGTAAGTAAAAAATCAGTAGAAACTGGAAAAAGAGGAAATTCACGGTAGTCGCTAGGTAAGGGCAGATAGACGGACAAGAAGAGAAGCTGTTTTAAAAAATCTTTAGAACTTTTTGAAAGAATTTATGAAAAAACACTTAACTGCCTGATAACTACTGGTGAACCACATCTTCATGAAAGCTGCAAAGGAGATCTGAGGAAACTTGGGAAGGGTACATTATGGGTAAGGGTAGAGCGTGAGAGCTTTTGGGTTGCCATCAACTATTGCAACAGCCCAGACACATCCGAGGATCGGATCAGAATCCATAGCTTGAGGATAGAATGAAAACTGACAACATCAGATCTGAAGTCTCTTCTGAGTCTGAATCAGAAATCAGAGAAGAAAACTCTGTATCTGTCCCTTCATCTTCCTGTTCAGATTCAGAATCTTGAATCTCTTCAGGAAAAGAGGTATCCCTCTTTCTCACTAGAAACTATTTTACAAGAAGGATCAATAACCTGAATTAAACCCTGAGCCAACCCCAGCAAACTGCTTCTGTCTAAGGAAATAGGAGAAGGAGTATACACATAATTAGTTTTCTGATTCTTTTTGAATGGGACCAGTTGTGTTACTAAAGGCAACAGCAGCTTCCCCAGGGATGGGCATAGCATTTTGATACAACATGGAAGCCTTCCCTGTTTCCTCTCCCAGGACCGACAAGAGTGGTTCTCCCTTGCTCACTGAGGGGGACCGCTACAGTTTGCTGCGGTGGCAAAGGGTGTTTGCTTAACTTTTCCTTTTTGTGGTTCGAAGACAAACTGACCATGGGACCAGTAGTTTGTTCCATGATCAAGCTGAAAATGGTGCCTCTTTGCTGAGTAAGACAAGCAGCAAATGCTAGAAAAAGACAGAAGTCTTTAAATAGCACTCGTTCCACAGAAACATACAATAAAAGGTACTTTAAAACACTGCCCGCCCCTCAAAAGTAAAATAAACACAATTTCTCCACATAAAAAAAATAATACATTTCAGTTACTTTACACAAATTTAAAACTGATAGGAAAAAAAGAGCACTACCATTTAAAAGTACTATACAGTCCAGTTACAGTCTGTTAAAACATCAAACTCCTAGACTTAAAATAACTTTCCTGAAGAGAAAAAGTGATGAAATGCAAATAATATATCTAAATTGGAAGTTTTTTTCCGTAAAGGGAACTTCTCTGCTCAGCAAAAGAGCAGCACCAAGCTGACTGTCAATCCTTGGCCTTAGAGGAGCAAACCCTACAGCGGCAGTAAACCTCTGAAGTACTTGGTGCTCAAACTTGTCTTTTAGTCAACTTAGCTTGAGCTGCCTGACAGGCTGGACACACGGAAGGTGCCACAAAGCTTTTGAAGTTGATTGTTACACCCTTGGCAGGATATAACACATACAGCTAAGGCTACTGCTGCAGTGACTAATAAGATGAGCATCTCGATATATTTAATTCTAATGACTGACCACCATAACAGCCTCCAGATTCATAAACATTGTGGACATGTGTATAAATGCAGTGTGTGCAAAATAAGGACACTGACTTGTCATAAGCATAATTCATATAAACAGTCTGTAGTAATGACAGGCATGACATGAAAAAATACATGTATTTTTAAATCATTCACAAGTGCACACAGTACAGAAAAGAGTACTATGCATGTCATGTTACAAACTGGATTGTTTAGTAAGAGTGCTGCAGGGAACAGCTAATAAATAAGGTATGTGCCATACATACATTACTCAGCAGACTGTCCCTGATGTGCTGTGCTCAAATGTCATGCACACAGTGACTTATAACACTTTTTCATTCATTACGCAAGATGTAGGAGATAGGGTAATTACCATATTAGATGAGGCAGTGAGCAGATCTAGTGCACCTACTGGCAGAAGCTCGACTATGTCACTATGTGGGAAGAGGCAAGTGAGGTTGTGGTAGCAGGTCTGCCCGCATCACAGAAGACTCAGAGGACTTGGAAGGATTTTTCTTACCTTGGAAGCAAACTAAAGTCATGTGGCTATCATAGCACTGTATGTTTATTATCCACAGATCATTCACTATGATTTCTGGGAGGTTAACTATCAGGTGGATCTGATAAGCCAACTTTTCCCACTACCCAGTTTTCAAGCTCCTTCCCTAATCCCACAATGTGCCTGATTCTTCAGACTGAGCTTGTTGCTTAGCTCCCTGGGGGAAAGTGATGTTATATGGAAAATGGTAGACAGGGATGGATGAGCTTCAAGAAGGTCTACTAGGACTGTTCAGATATGAATTGTGACAAATTGGAAGAGAGAATAGTGGGGGGATTGTCAATGTTGATAGATTTGGGATAATGAAGATCCAGTGTTATGGTAAGTACATAACATCTGCATCTTATATTATTTCATCGGACCACTTCGACTTCTGGCATAGCTTTTCAAACTTCCTGATTTTCTGGGTGGATTCATGACAGATGCCCTTGGGCACAGGAGCTCTAAATGATGCCCTGGATCTGGAGATTATATCAAGTTTGTAATGTTTATCAAATGTTTGCAACACAGTCCAAATTGCTGTTGTTCTGGCAACTGAAGAACTTCTGAAGAATGCTGTAGAAGTTGCCATTGATCAAGTGACATGAACCTTTGGTTTCACTAGCGAGGTTTTGTTTTTCGAATTGTAAATGAAGGTTATACAGTCAGAAAACCAATTGGGCAAGGTTACATTATAGACTTTGTGTCCCAGTCAGGAAGACACATAAGAAACACATATCTGTCTGCTCTCTCTTACAGTTTTTCTACATTGCAGATAGAAATGAAGTTGTCCATGTACATCCAAGGTGTGTAGCAAATGCTCACCTTTTGTGGGGTTGTTGGGAAGAAAGACAGGGAGGTGTATGACTTGGTTGACAAAATTAAGACTCAGGAAGGAGCCACCTGCTTTCCAGATGGATGAATATGTAAATCCCCTTTCAAAAACTGCTTCACTTGAGGTAAGGAAGAAAGGGGGGTCTAACGGCAGATAAGCAGATATGGCCAAAAGATGAATCTTAACACAACAGAAAGAGAGGCCACAGGATAATAACTAACAGAAATACTTAAGAATCATAGGATTCTGAGCCTTAAAATGGAAATGGATCTTGGTTTAGCATGAACTAGAAAATAGTTTTCACTTACCCATATATAATATTCTAGTAGCAGTTTTCTTTGTCTCCTTTAAAACCTGCTTCACATCCTCGAAAAACAGGTAACTAAAATCATCCGGGCAGTGAGTTGAAGAAATTGAAGGTTAGGCATATAAAAAAAAACTGTCATATGTAAGTTCATTCTGTAAGGAAGCTTGTGATAATTGCTCTTGGCCATTTTCAAAAGAAGAGAGAACAACTGTTGCCCGGGGGAAAAAACAGTCATTTTTAGTGGGTCCTTCTGTATCTTCATAAGAACCTGGTTATCAAAGAAAAGGGAGGAAACACATTTAGGAACATTCCCATTAATGGAGGTGAAAAAAAGCATCTGTCTTCCAGGCTTGTGGACAAGGAGTCCTGGAGTAAAATTTGGTTAACTGTCTGCTGTAGCTGGGGGCAAACAAATCTACTTGAGGAATTCTGCACAGATGGATCAATTCCTGGAAGACTCCAGTGTTCGTCTTCCATTGTCTATAATAAGGTCTTGCTCTGATGGAATATATGTAATTTGAAGGGAAAGACTGAACTGAGCCGCTAGATCCTCGGTTACCAGTGCTAGTCTCAAAGGGGGTAGGTCCTGCTTCTCCCCAGTTTGTTTATGTACCACATCACTGTGGTGTTCTCAGCAATTACTAGCAAAGGGCCTGGAGATCAAAGATAGTTCACAGATTTGACAGAATTTATAAGAGCCTTCATTTCTTTGACATTTAAATGTTTTAACTTGTCTTGCTTTTTCCAGATGCCCTGTACTTTCATTCTCTTGAATACAGCTCCCCAAGCAAAGTCTGAAACATCTGTGGTTACAGACTGAGTGGGAATTTGAAGTGAAATAAGGAGACCTGGGTAAGAGACAACTGATTCACCCACCAAAGCTACTCCTTTTTTACAAACCCCAGCAATGGAACTTGAAATGGAACAGGATGCTGAAGAAGATTTGACATACCCTTGAATCTTCTTCATGTGAAGTCTGGCCAAAGGAATCATGAGAATAGAAACACAGAATTTTAAAATATTCCCTGGAAGACACCTAGGTCTAACCGGAAAATATCAGAAACTGGTCCCTTTAAGATTCCATTTTGTCCTGAGTAAGGAAAGCCATAATTAAAGTTGTATCCAGCAGACACTCCAGAAACTCTGTCTTGTGCAATGGAATGACAGAAGATTTTTCTTGGTTCATCTGAAATCCTAGGCAGAAAAAAAAGTTTATTACCTATGCTAGATTTTCTTAACAATCTGCAAAAATTATGCAGTCGTCCACATATGGAAAAATATGAATGCCCTGTAGCCTGCAATGGGCTACTACAAGTACCATTTACTTTGTAAATACTCTTGAAGCTCTCGATAAGACACAGGGAAAAGCAGAAAACTGAAAAAGGAAAAATAGACACAGAAAAATGCAAAAATAATCTAAATGTTTTGTGGACTGAATGTGACATTGTGATGATAAGCATCCTTTTGATCCAAAGTTGCCATATAACTGAGAGATGCAATAAGAGAGTAACAATGTCTGTAGAGACAGCATTTTGAATTTCAGGATTCTGACATGAAGATTTAGAAAAGAAAAATCTAGTACATGTCTCCAGGCTCTTTCTTTCTTTGACACCAGAAAGGTTACTGAAGAAAATCAATCCTCTGAAACAGAGTCTGATCTATGACAGGAGGGAACAGGGAAAAATAACTGGGTGGATGTGGCAGGATCCCCTGAAAAGAAGGAAGGAAGTCCCACTACCAGCTGTAACCTATTAGAATAATTCTCAACACCCAAATGTCTGAAGTTATCTGGTACCACAGAGGAAAGTGAAGACCTAGACTCTGGGGTACAGGATTGCCAGGGAGGGAGAACACTTGAGGAGGCCATATACACAGTCTGTTGTTTTTAGATTGTTCTTGGTTCTCGGAGGATCTGCCCTTCTTTACAGATCCTCCCCGCCACTGTTTTTTTTTTTTTTTTTTTTTGAAATTTTGTTGTTGTTTGGAGTACTTATTCTGTTTCCTGAAGGAGAAACCTGAAATGGAAGAAAAATGTCTGCTTTATTTTGAAAAGAAGGTTTATTAAATCTGGGTAACCCCTGAATTAACTTTCCTCTCTCATCAAATCTTTGTTCAGGAGATGAATCAGATAACATCTCTTTATCCACGTGACTATTCTGGATTTGAGCTTTACTGGTAAATTTTGAGAAAGAAGCTAGGCAAACCTTGTCACAAAGTCAGTAGCAGCTGCTCTAAAAACACCATCAGCAGTGTTATAGGCACATTTCAAAGAATGTTTGTTTACTTGAGACACAGAAGAAACTACAACATTCAAAGACGTATTAGTTTCTGATGAAAGCAGGTCAGTAATTAATTTCCTCATATGTTCAAAATAAAACAGCACATACTTAAGGCAAGTGAACTTGAAATTTTATAATTCTGAAGGCAAGGGTGGAAGAATTTTCTTTCCAGGCCTATCAAAGGATTTACCCAGTTTGTCAGTAGGAACAGGGATAGATGCCAAAAGAAATTTGGCAGCAGTAGCGTAGCTAGGGTGGGGCAAAAGTGGCAAATGTCTTGGACATAAAGTGATTGGGGCACAGTCAACTGATTCTGAACTTTCTTTAATGCAGTACTGGCTTTTAAAAGCTGATATTGCAGTTGCTTTCAAACCTGACAACTGCAGCACTCTGTGTGTGGTCTAAACTGTGGCAAGTATTGCTACATTGTATGAAGCAGTTTGGTATAATTTAAAAGTAAAAATAAAATCTCTCTTTTTTTTCATATTAAAACTTGAATTCTGTAGTGCTCCATGCTGGCAGGGTATAAACTACAGCAACTGTTTGCTATATTTGTATCAATCAGTTTACTACAGTTTAAAAGAAAAAAATATTTATTTATTTTTAATGTGTTGAGGAAGAGTTCCGGCCAAGGCAAAGAAACAGGACCTGAGTGGCTGAGGCAGGAAGGAGGAGGGCATGTTGTGCATCTGCCCACCTGTATGGTATGCCAGTAGAAGAAATGTCCTTTTTTTAAAAAATCTTTTGCTGGGTGGGGTGTGGACCTAATGGTACATTGTAATGAGTGGCTTAATATAGTAAAGTGTTTTTTTTTTGCTCGTCACTTGAAGAGACGAGGAGGTGGAGCAGCGGTTCATGATACCAACACAGGGCACTGGTTAAGCCAGCTATGTTTCTGTTTGTCAAAAGCTGATTTGGATCAAAAAATTACTAAAGGGTATGACCGGGGGTTAGAAAAAAGGAATTTGTTAGTATGAGGAACTTTGTTCACTTTGTCAGATTGTATGTCAGTTGTTACTGGCACTGGCAGGGGATTTGGAATAGACTGGCAAGAATAATGCTGGGCAGGCAGATCACAATGCCCTGTATCTTTGGATATAGACATGGTAATACAGGAATGTACTGTATGACACCCTGGATGGTGGTGGAACACCCATTGTCAGGCCAGTCATCATTACTCTGCCACTTGTTGTAATCCTTGGAGAAATGAAGAATGGTTGAACAAGGAGCTTCTACTGATAAGGCCATTAACTAAGGAGTAGCAATGAGAAATGGACAATAAGCTGGTGTTTAAAATATGCATTTATAACATCAATTTTATATAGATATATATATCTATATATATATCTATATATCTATATATATATATCTATATATATATATATATATATATATATATATATATATATATTCATCCTCTCTCTCTCTCTCTCTATATATATATATATATATATATATTAGTACTTAAAAACTCTCCGATCATGAGTGAAGAATTCTAATTAATAAAACTAAAAAACTTCAATATACTGATAAAAAATAAAAAACACGAAGTACCAAACTTTTAGGAGCAGGTGTAAAGCTTTCGTTCTTTATTGGTGGGAAGAACTTCATCAGATTCTGCATTCTACATTGTCCATATTTCTCTTTTAACAGAGACTATAGCCTTTATGCTGCTTAAGCCAACGTGGAGTTCTAAAGCATTCAGGTTGTCATAATGGGAAAAGCCATGCCTTTGCGAGAGTTAAAAGGTAATAAGTGGTAAGTACTACGCTACAGGCTAAGAACGAGGTGATTATGACTGGATGAATTATGCTGACTATTTCATTATACCATTAAGCAATATGTGCACAAAATGTCTTATCTACGCTCTTTCTGTGCTTACTGCCCATGCCTTTAGTCACTAAAGACTCCTTGATGGCCATTACCTTTTTATGGAAAGCATTTAAGCAACACAGTTTTCTGTAATGCTATTTTTCACTTGGTTTGAGTCCCACCATTTTTCACCAGGTCAGTTCTACAAATTTAATAAGTGCTACATGTGTAATTATGTGCCCTACCTCAAAATATCAGTGCATTGGATTCCTTTAAGACTTTCAAACTTACACAAAAATATCACTTTCCCAACACTCACATCTGTCTTTGCCCCTTAACTAAAGACTACCATACTTAAACTCATATCTCCCTTGTCCACCTCTTTCACCCTCCCCTGCTGCTTATCCTTTACCCTCCATCACTCACACTCTTCCCTATCCTATCGCCTATCTGTTTCTTGTCCTTCCTTTCCAGCTCTTTCTAAGCCTTTATTAATACATCTGACTTCTACTATACCTGCTTCTTCTTGGTAAAGCTCTTGTTATACTTTACTCCTATACCTTATCGATTATCCACCATCCTGGCCATCTTAACCCATACAGCATCTCTTTCTATCCTTACATATACTCTATCTTCAGCTATCACACTCCCTCTGTCTTACAACCTATACTTAAACTTTCTATTTTTTTCTTAAAACTTATACATCAAAACTACTAAATATATTTAAGCTTATTTTGTATGTTCTACTAATGTATAATTTTAACTGAGAATTTTAGACTGAACTATAGACAAACTACTGTAAATTGTCATCCATATATGTGATATAAGTTGTGTTATGTCTACAAATGTCTTAATACATATCTGTGAAAACTTTTAAATGTGTGTATATGTTTTTGGAACTTTAAATTGTATACATAACTGTAAAATCTAATAAATGTCTGTATTTGTTTAGAGATTTTTCTCCTTGGGCTTCCGTTGAAAATGGGTTCCTGACCCAGTTGTTCTTTCCCGGTTACCAAATGTCAATAAATAAATAAATAACTCTATCTGAACTGTTATAAAATTATAACAACTAGAACATCTAATGATGTAAATCAACTGGATTTTTAAGAAAAGCATTTGACGCAACTATTTTTCTCTCCTAACAAAGCCAGGGTAAGTATATCTGGTGGTGCTTGTTGTTGTAACTTTTCTGTTATATTTCTGTTAAGTGTGTATCCTACAAGGACATGGTCTGTATGCCAAGCAGAGTGATTCCCTGTAAGCTTTTAAACAGTTGGATGGGTGTGGGACTTGCAGGCCTTGCCGTCCTTGAAAAGGGTGTTGAGCCTGACAGTGGTTTTTGGCACGACACCTATGGCCTCTGGTCAAACAGCCTTGTATTACCTATGATTTCTACACATTCTACATTATAAAATAATTCAGACTTTATATCAGCAGTGGTAATAGCCTGGTTATCCACCTAAGCCTTCTGTTGTTGGATGCTTTAAGTCTGTGTTATATTATCTGTGATGCCCTCTTCACATATATTCCTTAAATACTACCTATGAAAAAGTCAAATGGAACTGATAGTATCATTATAGATGGAGCATGTCTCACACAATACCACTTTAAGAAAAATCAGATATTACCTGCCCTGCCAAAACTACACAGCACAAGTATATTTCAAGAACAATAAGTGAGTTCCCTTGTCATCTTTTGCACAGTGCTACTATTCCAACCTGAGCTAGTTTTTAATCGCTCATGTCATGCAAATTATAAGAACATTCACCAAAATACTCTGCAGCTATGCAGACAGTAACATGTGCCACCAGTGCTGTGCATGTATGAAGATGTCACCTGTACAATACAGCTTATTACATTTAGGGTTGCCACCTTTCATCGTGGCTAAAACCGGAGTAAAACCACACACCCTCACGTCACGTGTATCCCCGCCCATCCCACCCCTCTTCCACCCACATTCTGCCCATTTTGTGACATCACGACAACGTCCTCTTTTTCCGTTCCTGCTGCGTGCTTTCGGCTGATTTACTATGCTTTTCTGTAAAAAAAAAAAAGCACAGTAAATCAGCTGATTTACAAACTCTGATAGTCTGTTTCCTTTTTGAAACAGACTACCACCGTTTGTACAGTGTTTTCTGGACTACCGGAGAATCAGCTTGATTTCCGGATAGTCCGGAAAAAAAAACAGAGGGGTGGCAACCCTATGACACAGAGTACTTGTGAAGTAGTAGTATCACTATCATTAATAAACTCTACTACAAATAAGTAGTTGAACAATTTTCCAAATACCCACATTCTGAATCAAATGGGTACAACCAAGTTCTGTATAAAAACAGAAAATGCCTAAACCCGTTCACACCTTTTACAACCTCTCCAGTTCAGAATCATAAAATGAACCCTACGATTGACCAACTGTAACAACAAATGTGCAAGATATGTTGCAATAACTACGATTAATGAACGCACTGCCAATGTTAGTAACGCGTACGGACTCACCATACATCACACAAGTTTAAAGAATACAAATTTCACCAGGTGTAATAACATGTTATTTACTCTGCATGCTGTACCACATGCTTACCAGGTATCACAATAAGCCCATCAATATCTCCCAACAGGAGAACCAAGTTTTACAAAGCTCAACACATGTAACAATAAGGAAACCATTTAAACCAAAAGCATTGTTACATTCGCTGATTAGTTTGACAATGTAGGTGCAAGGAGACTTTAATGCTTAATTACAATTTTCCAAAGGCATTTTGTAAATCTCACTTTCTCCTCAGCTCGAATAGCAACAGGCCAAAACTTATCTTTCACAAAGAAGCTAAAACTGTCTCAATCAATGGCGTTAATTACTTACAGAGTTCAGGGCTGTCCATCATCATCCATATTTGAATTAATTATATGACTGCCTTATTGTGAGCAAAATAAGCAAAACTCTCTAATGAGTTTTGGGACTACTGATAGAGAAAGAAAATGGTGGAAACCAGCAAGTCAGGAAACCAAAAGCTATGCAAGCGTGTTGCAACTCAATCATTGACATCACAATTAAACAGGAAGGTCCAGTTAGTAAAATGACGGTAAATATTAAACAACACTGTCTTCACTTCCCTTCCAACTTTTCCCAGTTCCACATGAAAATAATATATAGATTGTTTGCCTCAGAATGCAAAATTCGGGTCACTTGGATGTTCAAAGGGATGTTGGGATGTGTAGTTTATTTATGCTGTAAACAGTAAGTTATTCCGATGTCTAGATGATTGTCTCATAGTTCAGATTTTCTAAAATGTTTAAACTATTCATTCCAGCGAGATCAGCAGTTTTAGATGGGACACTTAATGGTGCACGTTTATTTTTGCCCTTGTTTAGCATGGTTACTTAGGGTGAAACCTGACCTCATTTTCTGATCAGGAAAGTCTTTGAGAAAGCATCGTTTCCTCGTTGTACTGTGTGGCAGTTTCTTTTTTAAGTAGGACTTGGGAGACCTTTATTTATTAAGTATTTATTTACCGAGAAAGTCCGATTGGGTTAACTGGTATACGTATACCAGCAGCAGGCACCAGTCAAAGTTAATGTATGTGAAAAGAGTGGGTAGAGTTAGAGGCGTATTTTGTAGGTACAGTGGAATTAGCTTTAGGAAGCAGTGGATGCATAAGGGACAAACAAATTTTGACAGTGGCGCAAAACCCGGACTTCACTTGTCCGATTTTGAATGAAATTGGTAACCGGACAATTTGTCTGAAAACCGGACAGTCTGGTCAAAAAACGGACAGCTGGCAACCCTAATTACATTTATGAAATGGCAATGCTAATGCAAGCAGAAAAGCTCAAATCCTTACTCCCACTTATGCATCAAACTTCAAAACATTTAGAATTTTTACTTGGAAGTGCTTGTTTATGTATTTTTACAGTCCAAGCAGACTAAAAAATGTCTTCAAGTAGATAGCAAATGCTTGAAGTGTGACAGGAAAGACAGAGGTAACTGAGGACATGTTTTTTGGGAGTGGAATGAGTTGGCAGATTTTAAAAATGACCTACTGAGTACTGTCAGAAATGTTGGGGGAACAAATGACCGTGACTAAGTAAATTATTATTTTGAGCTGAAACACAGGATCTGAACTGTCTAGACATAGCAAGCCTTACTAAGTTTAATGCTGTTGCCAAAACAGGAATAACTAGAAAATGGAAATCAAAATCTAAAGCAAATGTAACTGTAGTACTGAATACTGTAAAGGATATAAAAGAACTGGAGGTGGGATTCTTTGGAAAGGGAAAGAGCAAATTACATAAAAGGAAATGGAGTAACGTTTTAAAAAAAATCCAGGAACTGAGCAGTTTATGTAATGTTGGAGCGTATGACCGTTATTAAAAAGAAAGAAAATGTATATGTAATGTATAATGCATGTAAATGGAAAATGCTACTATGGTTTGCTTTCTTTCTTTCTCAGTCTTAACTGACAATTTAATAAAGGTGTTAAAAAAATCAAAAAGTTAGTCCTTTGCATCTTATGTACTTGATGAGTATCAGAGTAACAAAGTAAAGTGAAACATGAACTTACTTCTTTAAAGCCATCAGAAAGTACAATGAGCGTGGCATTAACAGGTACACTTCTTCTCGCAAGATAGCATCTACAATCTTTCTAGAAGCATATTCTGGATCCAAAATAGGAAGGAAATTTGGCCACCTGTGAAGAATAATGTTCACGATTAATGTCCAAAGACACATTCTCAAGTGACAGAACTTATTGTCCAGACACACACACACACGCACACACACACACACACACACACACACACACACACACACACACACACACACACACAAACACACAATTGCTATTTCTGATATTTTCCTATTGTTCTTTTACTCACTGCCACAGTTAAGATTTTAAATTGCAGCCCAAGTACTTAGGCTTTTACAGTCTTGTACAAGCTAATGATACTGACCGGCATTCCTGTTTTTGTTAGCTTTATGACATCCAAATATAACTGGATATGCATTAGTAATCATATTTATATGTGTATACAGGTATACTGTTCAGAAATGTAATAAACTGTTTGGGGTTGGGGTTAAATTTGTGGTAGTGGTGGTGGGGAGTAGGCTAAATTCTGGAACTAGGTGTACACAGTTCTAAAATGTTTGGCTATGATTATGCAGATCTACTACAGAAGCTTGAAGTTTCAAAACTTTGAACTTCAAATGGCGGAGACCAGAAGATTGAAGTTTTGAAACTTCGAAAATGTAATAAAAATAAATAAATAAACATACCATCTCTAAGATCGCACTGCAGTGAGGAAACGGTAAATTTCCTGTTCCGTGCTGTATGGCGATCTCCATTCAAAACTTCAATCTTATGGTCTCAGCCTTTTAAAGTTCGAAGTTTTGAAACTTTGAGCTTCTGAAGGGGATCTGATTATCCATGTCTGTATATTTACAAGAGATGGCACAGAAAATCACACGACACAACGCAAAATTTTACAAAATGTATGTAAACAATATAAAAAGTTCATGCTTTTTCTTCGTACTGCCACTTTCCACCAGCACCTCAGTATTTTTCAGTCCCATACACTGTCTTTTCCACATTTCTTACTTTAAAAATAACATATTCAACTACTGCCAGCTTCCCTTTTATTCAGTTGTACTCTGAACCTCCTCTACTACTGATTACTCTTTTCTTGAAGCTTTCTTTCACAATGGCATTATTCTGCAAATCTCTGCGCTGTCTATGGCTCATAGGCATTTAGTCCAGGAGACCATTAAGGAGCCTAGTCCAAATTCCTAATTGTCCCAAAGCACTGTCTGGTTAAGTGACTTGCTCAAGGTCACACAGCAGGCAAATGAAAGCTAAGGGAATCAAACATTGAACCACAGGCAGTAGCTTGTTAACAGCTCATAACCTTAGTCCTCTGCACTGCCAAACTAAATTATTCTTTTACCTAATTGTTGACCGAGTAAGGACACAGGACACAAATGTCCCTTTTCAGGAGCACTGTCTGGTTAAGCGGCATGCTCAGAGTCTCACAGAAGGCAAATGAAGTTAGAAGGATTCACTGGGCACAAAAAGCAACTCATTAACAGCTCTGTTCTCATTTTTTAAAATCTCTTGTTATTAACTTTTCAAAAGTCATGCATAAACATGGCTGTAGCTGGGCATACCATGTACACACTGTGCACACGTTTTAAAAATAATGTATTTATTAAAAGATGTCCTAGTATTTAAAATACATATTTATCATAGTTTCCAACTAAAGACTTTGTTAAAATGCTTTTTGGGGGAGGGCTGAGTGGACTGCACTGCAGGGGATAGGATCACGTTGTAGAAGCTGGTATACAACTACAAAGATCTTGGCTATATCCCTGATAACAAACAAATAAACATTCTAAAAATGACCAGCACAAACAACCATACCATGACTAACATGGAAGAAGAAAATAGCATTAATTGATATTCTAAATGAAAATACATAAGTAATACATACTTTTAAAACATTAACTTTAAAAAAAAAATAGTTTACATATGACAAACAGAAAAGAAAAAAAAGCTTAGAAAGAGAAAAGAATGTTTTTAAATGTATCAAGTATTATAACAGCAGATAACAAAGCCTTAATAGAATTTTTAAGATAGGGCAACTTACATTTTAAGAAATGTTAACCACATAATGGTAAAATGCAATGCTCTAATATGTTGAGACTGAAGTACTTTTTGAAGTGTGTGTGCATTTTAAGAGGAGGGGGTATACCATTAAATACTGTTATTCAGCTTCTTTATCTGTGGAATTCTGAAAGACCCTCAAAGCTCACATAAATTCCCTAACATATGTAAGTCAATTTAGCAATGGTAAGAAAATGTGATTAAGAGACAGCTACAGGCACAATGAGAAAGACCTCATTATCATCTAATAAGCATTTTCTCTGAGCTACCTTTATTTAGTACTAGTGCTGTCAAACCTGATGGCAGTAGTGTTTTTTCCTGGTGGCCCATACATCATGTTGGCAAAGGGAGGGACTTATCCCCCTAAAGACAGACAGACAGACACACACACACACACACACACACACACACACACACACACACACACACACACACACACACACACACACACACACAGTCCCTCATTTCCTTACCTAACCCTCCAGTGTGACCACTTATGTAGACACACACACACACACACACACACACACACACACACACACACACACACACACACACACACACACACACACACACTCATCCAGTTCATTCATACTCATAAAGACATTCACACAGATGTGTCCACACGTATATGAAGTAATACTTCCCTTGACCAGTGTGACCAACCTCCATGCTGAAACCTCAGCGTTAGGACAGTAATAAGAATTGAAAAGGGTTACCACAAGAGTAAAAATTACGACATTAATTAATGCTTACTCTAAAGAACAGCAGAAAAGAAGAGCTTATTTTGTCATTATTCTTCTTTTAATATTACTTTGCCTATTGGCCCTTTGCATTTGCAGTGATGTATGCTCTTTTTTCCTGCTCTTCTACAGTACAACATACAAAACACTGTAAAATGTGGATATCCTATAGCACCATCCACTTAAAATGCAACGGGCTTGTCACAGCATACTTCAATCTCCCCATAACAGAGCATTACTAATGGCAAATCATATAAGATATACTGATGGATTCCAGCACAAGATTAAAAATAAAATATAAAAAGCAGTTGCCTTCATAATAATTCCGTGCAGTCATAAAAGCCCTTACCATCCTTCCCTCATTACCAAAACTGACTGATAATGTAGGTTGACAATTCTACTATTTTTCCTTGCTTCTCAGTGACCAGTGTAGTGGTTATGCAGACAGATTACTCATCAAAGGCATGTACTTTGGTTTTAGATACCTAATCTCAAGATAGTAAATGTTTATTTACTTCATCCTGCATGATTTTCAAGGACTCTTATGATCTTGGATAAACATATATCATCACAGGCACTATCCAGATAGAGAAGGATCTTGCCCACTTTAATTGTTTTTATTAAAAAGGTATGCACATGTTTTATGACTCAGGCCACCACAAGCAACAATATACTGAGGGCAATTTTCTTTTTCTTTTTCTGATAATGGCTTGGTTTCTTGTTGAATAGGCCTGAAAGGTTCAGCTGCTGCTGCTACTGCTGACTTCAGACCTCCTGCTACATCCAAGAACTCCATTCTCCCTGGAGTCAACACTACTAGGGCATACCTCAACAAGATCTTTCCACCAGCAGGTTCTGTCTCTGCAATGGGAAGGCCTTAACAATCATCAAGCTATGGATGCCCCACAATTGAGGACAGAAGCAAATGTGTAAGGGGAGATTAATAGACTGACTCGAGGTAAATTCTGAAACCACTTTAGGCATAAAAGAAAGATTTGTTCTCAAAGAAACCAAGTCCTTACTGAAGATAAGGTTCAGCTGACTCACCATACCAGCTTGTAACTCAGATACTCTCCTAACAATAAGCAAAACAGCCTTCCATGTTATGAACCACAATCCAGCCTGATAAGCTGGTTTAATTGGAAAAATAATAAGCTTCTCAAGCACAAAGCTGGGATTCCAAGGATGTGCAGCCTGCATTCTAGGTGGACAGATATGTAAACCCACCTTCAAAAACTGCTTAACTTGGGCACTGGAAGTAAGGAGGGATCCAAGGGCAGAGAAGCAGAAATGGCTGACAAATGAACCTTGATAGAGGAGTAAGAAAGGAAAGAGGACTGCAACTCACACAAATAATCCAGAAACACAAGCAGTGGTACCATAAAAGGGCCCTGGTCCTTGGAATGGCACCGACTACAAATATTTTTTCCATTTACACATATATTTTATAGTAGCAGGTTTTTAAGCCTCCTTCAATTGCTACACATCTTCAGAAAAGAAGTGAATAAAAGTTATCAAAATTCTAACACCTGGGAAGACAATCGAAGAGTTTTCAAGTAAAGTTCTATCAAACAACCCCTGAATTGTGTGACTAAATCCAACCTGTGATGAGTCCTGTGGTAACTGCCTTGGCCCATACCAAAAGAAAGAAGAAAGTATTGTTATGTAAGTAAACTTAACAACATAAAATATACGTTTGAATGATCACTGCTGCAGTAGCCTAAGCTACATGGCTTACATCCTGCTAAGAATATAGCAGTCAGCCAACTTCCAAAGCTGCATGGCATCTTTCATGCACCCACACCATTAGTCAGCTTGGGCCAGACTGATTAAAAGACAAGTAAGTTTGGGCACCAAGTCCATCAGGGCTTTTATGCCAACAGACAGAGGGAGGCTATATCCATGAGAAGGACAATTATAACAAAAAATAATAATAAATGTCCACATCCTGGCATAAAAAAAAACATAATGAAAGAGAGGTGGAGGAAGGGAGAGAGGGAAGGAGGGGCTACTGCATAACAGATCATTCAAACATCTACTGTTATGGTTGGTTTACTTGCACAACAGTTTATGTTTTTCATATGGATCACTGCTGCAGTAGCCTAAGCTATATGAGTAGATTACCACTGCTTAACATGACTGAGAGGAGAGCAGCCCCTTGAGCATGGTCCTAGGAATGCTTCTTCTAGACCTAGAGAAGGAATCTATTTTATAATGCTTTGTAAAGGTGCGCACAGAGGACCAAGTTGCTGCTTCTAAAATACTTCTTTAATCCAACCCTTTCCAAATAACCCACAGACGAAGTCAAGAATGAATACTGATTAAGGAGTAAGACAGGTTGTAGGAAAGTAACTCACACAAATAATGTAGGAACAGACAAAAACTAGCCCCAAATCAGTGCTGGTTCTTTTCTTGGCACCAACTAGGAAATCCTTCCCATTTACTGACATATTCTGCTTACTAATACATGACTTTCTAAATGCAGGCTTTCATGCTTCCTTTTACACCTGCTGCATGTCCTCAGAAAAAAAGGTGCCTAAAAGGCATTACAATTCTATCATCCTGGCAGTCACTTGCAGATGTTTGGGTTTGAGAGGTATCACACCCTTGTGGTAAATGCCCCTGGTCATTTCCAGAAGAAGGGAGAATCATCATTGCATTGGCTTGAATGGAGTCACCACAATGATCTTTGGAAAGTCCTTCTGAATCTTCAGAATGTTTCTGGATACTAGCGGAAAGGGTGGAAAAGCATACAGAACATTCCAAGGAAATGAAAGTGATTCTGTCTTCCATGTCTTCTTGCATGGAGTCCTGGAGTAGAATTTTGCCAACTGATTGTTGTGAGCAGAGGCAAAAAGATATATTTGCGGTGTTCCCTGCAGTTATATCAAATATTGGAAGAACTTTTCGCTATAAAAACACATTAAAAAAGCACTTTAAATGGTCATTCCATACATCAAAAGTAAAATAAAAAGAAGTTATGTACTTACCATAACATTCCATGTGAGTTGTCCATCTCACCTTCATTCTGTACTGATGGGTTCGGAACCGAACCTCTGTTCCGACTCGGCCGTTTACAAAAGCTCGAGGTCTCCAACTATCTTGTGGCTTACTCCCTATCCCACGATGTTCTAGTAACTTCCCCAGATCTTGTTTGCTGGTATATTAATACTTGCATGAAAAAACTCCCTATTATTTTATAAGCCAAGAACAGGGTCGGAGAACATCACATGCCAATCAGTAACCTCTTGGTCCTCCAGAAGCCAAAGGCTGGGGGTGGGGGTGTAAGAATGAAGGCAGGATGGACAACTCACATGGAACGTTATGGTAAGTACATAACTTCTTTATGTGAAGTTGTCCTATCTCACCTTCATTCTGTACTGATGGGACAGTGTCCCTAACCCCATTTTTCTTGGGCGGCTCATGGGAGAACATTCTTCAGAACAGTGGACCTAAAAGAGACCCTGTCCCTGGAGGCCAAATCCACTTTGTAATGAGTGATAAAGGTATGAGGCCTTGCCCATGTTGCTGCCGCACAAATGGTATCTATTGGTAATTTTGTATGAAATGCAGAAGATCTCAAAACAGCCCTAGTAGAATGAGCTCTTATTTTGTCAGACAGCTGTTTATTTACTGACTGATAAGAGAACGAGATGCAGTCTGACAACCATCTGGAAAGAGTAGTTTTCGCTACTGAAGCACCTTTTTTTGCAGTCTGAAAATTATACAAACAAATTGGTCAGTCTTTATAAACTCTTTTATTCTGTGTAAACAGAAATGTAATTGTCTATGAACATCAAGTTGGTGTAACATATATTCTGCCTTATTGCCATACTTTAGGAAGAAAAATGGTAAGTCTATGGACTGATTTAAGTTGGATTCTGAACATACTTTTGGTAAAAAAGATGGATTTTTATGAAGTGAGACTGTCATTGTGGAACTGCATATATGGGACCTGTAATTCTGAAACCCTCTTAGCTGAAGTGATAGCCACTAGGAAAATAGTCTTCTAAGTTAAGAACTTTTAGTTACATGATGATGGAGGTTCAAAGAGAGGAAGAATTATCCGGGATAATACAAAATTTAGGTTCCATGGTGGTAGGGGTGGTTTAATGGGTGGTCTGAACAGGTTAGTGCCTCTCAGGAAAGCTTTAGAAAGTCTGTGGGACATAATATTTGGTCCTTCATCCCCAAAATGAAAATTCGAGATTGCTGCTAATTGTACTCAAACAGTAGCTGCAGCTGCTCCCTCATTATAAAGCTTCATCAAAAATTTCAGAATGGAAGATATAGTCACTGAATAAGGGTCAATATGATTCTCTAAGGCCCTGACTGAAAATATTTTCCATTTGCTGAGATATAATCTTCTTGTGGATGATGTCTTGTGGAAGAAATCAGGATATGTTGTATTGCAGGTGAAAGGTTTTGCAGCCTGGTTATGTTTGGAATTGGAACAGCCAAGCTGTCAAATAGAAGGTCTGAAGAGATGGATGGGGAGCTCCTGACGAATGGGTCAGAAGATCCAGCACTCGGTCCAGAATCCAAGGCTCCTCTTGAAGATGAAGCCACAAGAATGGGAACCAAATTTGATGAGGTCAGTAAGGGGCTATAAGTATTAAGGTCCTTCCCAATGTGCTGGCTTTCTGAAGAACCTTGGCTATCAATGGAAAGGGAGGGAAAGCACAGAGATGGCCCGTGGGCCAGTCATGCACAAGTGCATTCCTTGAGGGTTCCCCTGGAGGGGGATCAGGGCAAAGTAGCTGTTGTATTTGTGTTCATGGACGTGGCAAAAAGATCGCAGCATGGCTGGCCCCATTTTTGGGAAATCATTTCCGCTATTTCTTGTTTCAGTGACCACTCATAAGGCATCAGAATTGCTCTGCTGAGTTTGTCTGCTATCATGTTGGATTTCCCCAGGATGTGCATTGCTACCAGAAAGCGTTGGGAGGAAGTTGTCCACTGCCATACTTTCAGGGCCTCTCGACAAAGGGGGTAAGATTTAGCTCCTCCTCCTTTGTTTATATACCATACCACTGACATATTGTCTGTTTGGATTGCAATCATTCCTATTGGAAGAGAGTTTTGGAATGCCTGCAAAGCCAGAAGCACTGCTCTCATCTCTAGGACACTGATGTGCAAGTGGGCCTTGTGATCCTGCCAAGTGCCTCGGGCTGTTCTTCCCTGACAATGCCCCCCCATCTGGGAAGCATCCATGGTCACTGTGGCTAGCAGTGATGTGAGAACGAAAGGTTGACCTAAAGTCACTTGATCACAGTGGAGCCACCAATGAAGATCTCTCCTGCAAGATTCTGTTAATAGTATCTGGTGCAACATTGGAAATTCCTGCATGGACCACTGGGTGAATAGAAGCCACTGTAGAATCCTCATGTGCAGCCATGCTAAGAGGATTACATTTATTGCTGCTGCCATGGTGCCTAATACTTTTAGAATTGTCCTTGCTTGAATCTTTCTTTTGAAGAGAAGGTCTACAACCTGTACTCAAAGGGCCTCTACTCTCTCTGGTGGAAGCTTTACCATCATTGTTGTAGTGTCTAAATCTGCACCTATAAAAATGATATGTTGAGATGGCAATAAGGCAGATTTTTCGTAGTTTATTGTAATCCCTAAATGAGCACAGAGTTTCATGGTGGTGTCCTTTGCTTCCGTTAGTAGATGCTTGGTGGTGTCAGTTAGGAGCCTGTTGTCTAGGAATGGAAACACTCATAATCCTAAATGTCTCAGGTGAGCTGTAACTACTGTCATGCATTTAGTGAACACTCTGGGGGCTTTAGTGAGAACAAAGGACAGAGTTCGGAATTGGTAGTGACTGTCTCTCAGCCAAAAGCGCAGATGACTCCTGGATGGCCTGTCCATTTTTATGTGGTAGTACGCATCCTGGAGGTCTATGGAGTGCATCCAATTGTCTTTTCCCAGAAAGGGAAGTATCGACTGCAGTGTAACCATCCGGAACTCTGTCTTTTTTATAGATTTGTTCAGTCTGATGAGATCCAGTATGGGTCTCCAGTCCCCTGTTTTCTTTGGAGGTAAAAAGAATCTTTAGTAAGTCCAGATCCTACTTGGTCTGTGCGGACCAGTTGGATGACTTTTTTTCTAGCAGCTTTTGTATTTCTATGGTTGTTTCCTGTGACTGAGTGGAACATCTGGAATGTTTTTCATGTGTGAGGTGGGCATGGAAAAGGGTACAGAGTAACCTCTGGATATGATGCTTTGTACCTACTTGTCTTTTGTTATTTTTATCCGGGCGTCTGGGTACAAAGATAAGCAACCCTTGACTACCTCCAGAGAAGGACAGATGGGCCTCCTTTCAGGAGCAATGAAAGGGCTTACCAAAGAAGGATTCTCTGTCACCCTGGTTCTGCAGACCCCCTCTGCCGTTTGGCCATGATTGCTTCCCCCTCTACCCCTGGGGGAAGGCTCACCACATGTGTCTTGAAAAACACTGTGGGATTTTCAAAACCACATTTTTCCTCCCTTTTGACCTTTAGGATAGGGTCTAGAAGGTGTGGAAACATGGACTCTGATGGCAGAGAGAGTTTTTCCTTCCTGTTCACATCTGGTTAGTGTGTCTTTGACTTTAGGCCCGAATAAGGATGAGCCGTTGAAGGGGGCATTAACAAAGGATGACTTGAAGGGTTCCACAAAGTTACCCAAGCACATCCAGGAATGTCTCCTAAGGGCAACTCCTGAACCCGCTGACTTACTCGCTCCACCGGCTGCATAAGAAATGAGCCTCATGGATGAGTTCACTATTGAATTTAAGGTGGAGAGTTGGAAGTACACTTTATATGCTACCCTTGCAGCTACTGAACTCTGGAGAGTATCTCCAAGCTCCTTTAGGAGAGCCCTCTGTAACCTGGTGAAATGTGTAGGGACCTGAGTGTAAAGGTCGCTGAAGAAAACATGAGCTTTCTGTATCTGTCAATCATACATGACTCTCTGTCTGGGGGACACCTTTTCTCAGGAATGCTTCATGTTCAGGGGACGTGATAAATTTATTTGGCCTCCTATGGACAGGCTCTACTGAGTCTGGAGACTCCCATGCCTTTTGACAAACTAATTCCATGAGTTCATCAAAAGGCAGAAACACCCAAGTGGTGGAAGGATGAGACCCAAAGGCCTTCAAGTAGACAGACTCCTCATTAGAAGGGGTGATGGGCTTCCAGCCACTTCTCTGCTTAAGGATCTCTAGGATGTCTGCAAAGGAGACATCCTCAGAGGGCAACTGTGGAGACCCTTCTGGATCATCGAGGTCTGTGTCAGATGTGACCGACTCCTCTGTGGAGTTCAAATGCTTCCCCTTGCATAAACTCTTGCGTGGGACCTCTTCAGAAGGGCATTCTGGAGAGCTTTTTGAAGAGATGGGTTCATCCACTGGGGAATCCTGAGGCTTTGGGTCTCCACGTCTGTGTGGAATCAGTTGTGTCGAGATGGACATCGGTGTATCTGGGGGAAGGAATAACTGGACTTGAGAGTGGGGCTGCCCATGTGGACAGTACTCTCCTTATAGCCTCAAAAGCCCACTCCCCATGATCTGAGGAAGCCCCTGGTTCTGAAGAATCAGAAGGTCTCCCTGGCATCATTGGGGCCAGGTCCAAGGCCGAGGTAGGAGCCAAGCTCACACCCACCGAGGTCCCAAGAGGCAAGTTCAGATCTGATAAAAACTCGTCCCGATTGTCTTCTCCAGACCCGACTGGAGAATGCCGGCTCCTAGACTCCTCAGAGGGAACTGAGGTAGTCGGAGTGGTCAGAGCCGAAGATCCTGGAACAGGTCTTGGCTCCGACAGTTCCACCACTATCAGCTCCATGCATTCTGACTCAGAAACCACAACTCAGGTTGGAGGAGGAGGAATCAATGTTAAAGGGACAGGTCTGGTCGGTTCTGAGGCCCTCTGGGTTGGTTCTGACAAAAGTTTGGCTAGCACCGGTGTGCTCAAAAGTCTCTGCACCACACGATCCACATCATAGTCAGAAAGGCTTCTAGAGGATCGAGAGGATGGAGCTGGAGATCCTGTAGTCTGCAAAAAAGGTGACCTTAATGTTGGGGATACTGGCTCCAGATCAAAGTACCGACTCCTCACTTGGAACACCAATGGCTGTGATACAAATGAAGCCGAGGTGGGAGATCTCTTGGACCCAACAGATTTTGATACTGATGGAGACATCTTTGACAACTTTTTTGATGGCTCCAACTGCTCTGAAGAAGTAGAGGATGACCTTTTTGAAGGTTTATCCAATTTCTGGGACAGATAAATGGACTTTTTTGGAGGACTTTGACCCTGTTCTAAGGCCTCTGAAAAGGAAGACTTTCATAGCCCTTTTAAAATGAACTTATTCTTCCTTTCTTGAAAAACTCTGGAACTAAAGGAGTGGCATACTGAGCATGACTCCTGTAACTGAACTGCCCCCAGGCAGTAAATACATTCAGTATGGCTATCAGTGATAGATATCTTTTGAGTGCACTTAGGGCACTTTTTAAAACCCCGAGGGTTTTACATCTTTAGCTTGTTTAGACATGGTCAATACCAAAAAAACAATAGTCACACAAAGAATGAAAGAACAGCCCCCTAACTAAAACTGGGCTCAGCAGCTCTCTAACTAAAAACGAGCTAGCTTAGGCAGGAAAGATTTATAAGTTAATTACAGAACCACACACTTCTAATATGTAATATAAACGTAAATGTCTAATTAAACCAACAATGCAGACACACACACATACACGCACACACACACACACACACACACACACACACACACACACACACACACACACACACACACACACACACACACACACACACACACACACACACACACACACACACACACACACACACACACACACACACACACACACACACACTCTAATTAACTTTAACTGCAAACTGACAGGAAAAAATTCTTAAAACTATTTATAGCATTTTAAAGTACTATACAGTCTTCTAAATCAAAAAGTTAGTAGAAAACTACAATTGTAACTATGCTAAAAGTAGATCAAATGGGATACGGAAATGATTTAGGCCCAAATAAAACAGTGGCCAAGAAAATCTAACAACACACACTAAATTTTTTGGCATTAAGCTTAAGGCCATGGTATTGACACCAGCCATTGGTCTCAGTAAGGCCTTTCTGTAGGCTGTCTGCATCACTTGGGGAGTTAATAATGGCTTCCAGCTTGCAGTCGTCTGCACACTTGGTCAGCCGGAGTCCCTCGTATTGGCCTGGACTTCTGAGAAGTAGATACCAAACAGGAAAGGACCCAGGACCGATCCCTGTGGGACTCCACTTGTGATTGATCAGCAGTCTACCTTGGAGTCTGCTACTTTCACACTGTGGGTTCTACCTGTGAGCCAATTTGCAACCCACCTAGTGATATAGTGGTTGAAGATAATGGTTGATGCCTAGTTTGGTGAGTTTATCAATAATTTCACCTCTGTTTTTAGGAGCCCAAAGTCAGTTTTTCATGGAGGTTACCTTTGCGGGGGGTGTGGGTGAGATGTGGATTTCCATGGTGATTAGTCTGCGGTCAGATCTAACCAGGGAGGAATTGACTATTGGTGTAGAACACCAGTTGCCCATGTTAGTAATAACCAGGTCACGAATGTTGCTTCCTCTAGTGGGGGTAAGAATGAGCTGGTCCAGGGCATTGGAAATGATGAATTCCAGGAAGTGTTGGTCCAGTGTATTGGTGCATGAGTAGTTTTCCCAGTTGATGGAGGGGTAGTTGAAGTCACCTAGTATGAGAGTGTTGGGTTGGACCCTAATAGTTTCCAGGCTGCTTAGGAACATGGAATGAGAGTCGTGGGACATGGTTGGGGACCTATAGCAGGCTATGACCTGAATCGCCGTCTTACCCAATTTTAGTTGTACCTGAAGTATCTCAGATGCGTTATGCTGGGCTACTAGTCTGGAGGTGTGCATATTCCTTATGAATATGGAGACCCCACCATCTTTGGAGCTTCGGTCCATGTTCTGGGGCCGAAAGGTGTGAAATGAGTTATAGCCTGGTAGCGCAGAGCTGCTTTCTGTTGCTTTAAGCCAGGTTTCTGTTACAGCACAAATGTCAATGTTCTCCATTTTGAGGAGTACTTTGAGCAAGTGCATCTTGAGATTTAGACTTTTAGCATTGAGCAGCATGACCCTCGGATTGCATTTATTTATAGCTGTTATGGTGGTAATTTGGTCTTTGGAACATCGCCTAACAAAAGGCACTATAGGGGTAGCAAGAGCCTTAGCCAGTATGTGGAAACCCAGGGGTGACAGATGCAGGCCATCTCTGGCAAAGCATTGAGGTCTGTCAGTCATGTCATCCCAAGCAGACAGATACTGGATCCCCTTAGAATGACACCAGAAACTTAGCCAATTGTTGAAGTCAATCATTTTCTTCTTGTACTGCGGTATCATTCTGGGTGATGGTAGGATGCTGCTCAGGGCTAGCATCATACCTGCCTGGGCCACATAATCTGAGAGCTCCTCCATGTCTTTTTTCATGTAGTCCAGGGAGGTGTGTCTCAGGTCATTCACATCCACATGGACAGTGACAGAGTCATACTTGTACATGTTGTGGAGTGACCTGAGTGCATGTGTTATGTGTCGGATTCTGGCACCTGATAGACAGCTGACTGTTACCGTCTCCTTACTCAACCTAGTGAGTGGGACATCAGTATGCCTCAATATCGAGTCACCTATGATTAGTGTACTGGGCAAGCTGTTTTGCCTTAGGGGCTTAAGTTGAGAGGCACACTGTGTAGGTGAGCTATGTGTCTTGTGGTTTGTGTTGTGTTGTGGTGGTCGAGTGCATTTCTTCCTTGGAGATCTCTGCTGTTTGGGTACATTTCTACTGACAGCCTCCACGAAGGTGGGTGTGTGGTTTGTGGTTTTATGTGACAGCTGTGGTGGTGGGTGTTCTGGAGGGCTATGTGTTGCATGTGGTGTGGTGCAGGTGTTGACCTCTTGATCAGCTATTCTGGTCTTGGCTTGAGAGTACATGGCTTCCAATTTAGATATATAAATGCATCTCTCACAAGTCTGAGTGCTGGGAGGTAAGAGGAGAGGGTTGTCTGTGTATATAAGGCAGTCTTACACTGCCTCAGAATGCCCAAGTTCACCAGGTTAATAGGAGAAAGCACAAGGAACTGACCTTTAAACATGCCAGGAGGGATGGACATTATTACTAAGTACTGAAGCTGTTTCCTTATATATTCCTTTTACAGGAAAAATGTCACTCAAGGTGTCTGAGTCTGTACACAGCACTGCCAGACACTTGAGGGGAAACTAATACGTAGACCATGAAAATTTAAGAATGAAGTATTTAAGCAGATATTCTGAAGTTATAAAGAAATCAAGCAGTACTTACTGAAAAATAAAGAATTAGCTTGTCAAGAATGATGAAAAGAGGGGAGTCGCATGAATGGTTATTGTCTGGCTACTACTAATGCTGGTCTCAGCTTCAGTCTGTTGGGATACAATACTCCTTTGCTTCTTCTCTCACCAGAAGCAAAATGTTAGCACCAATCCCAAGAAGAGAAGCAGGCCACGGCCTGTTTGGTGATCCACAGTGACAGTCTTGTCCCAGATGATGCAAGAGTCTGCAGGCTTGTAGACTTTTTTTGGTAGATGCTTCGAATAGCAACCAGACCAATCAGGTATGTTAAGCACAGACACTCACTCTCCATCCAGAAAGAGTCAGGAATCAGTGCACTCTTCTCCTACTCTCACCAGGATCAGAATATAAGCACAGATTCCAAGCTGTCACCTATAAAGCAGTTATTAAGCTTTCTGGTGATCAGCAGTCTCCAGGAAATAATGTAACTGCATTCCTTCTCTCACAAGGAAAAAACAGAAGCACTAATCCTAAGATGACTATTGAGAGGCAAAATGTGGGCTTTCCAATAACTGGTGGTCTTGCAATACATGCTGAAAGATAAGATGAAAAAATGGTTTATCCTAAACACTGCAGTGTGCACTACAGGAGTGAGATGTGAAAGTAGGTAACTTAAGTTTTACCTGTCTAAAAATGTAAGTTTTAGTGGAGAGTCACTATTTTTAAAACAGCAAGATAGATTGAAAGGGGGTGGTCACTTTTGTACTCTGGTACTATGGAATACAATAGGATAGCCAACAAATTTAAGTAGTTGAAAAGGAGTGATTTCCCAAACTGATAATTTTGTGCTTACTCACACCAGCCAGTAAAACAGAGAGAAAATAAGATATATGGTCAAATTAACATAAGAGGCAGGCAACTAGAAAGACAGTGCTGTTTAAGAACACAACAGTGACCGGGTGGAAGTGTGGGTAAAATTTCTGTCTGACTCATAAGAGACAGAGCTGTGGTCTCTTTTCTTTTTTTTTTTTTCAAATATGTTTTTATTGAATTTTACAGACTTTTCAAAACATGAAAAGGAAAACTGTAAGTCATTACAGGAAGCAGTAAGGTAGAGGGAGATACAAAACAATTCATACAAATGCTATGCAGTTACAAAACAGCAGTTATCATTTCAGGCAATTTACATATTAAAGAATACAATAAGCAATATGGTACCCCAATAACCTATTACAGTCAAAGTCTAAAACTCACAACTGGAGGATGGCTAGGAGGGAGGAGCATATGACTGTCATAAGAAGAATTAAAAGCGGTAAGGAGGGTACATCTACATACACTAATTATTTACACTATATACCTCTATTAATGACATATTTACAACATATTTACAACATGGATGCCAGAGGACAACAATATAAAGTAACAGAATACTTTGCAAAATCAAAAGTCACAGTGTAATAACAACAATATCTAATGATTATAGGATCGGGTAAGACACAAATGGAGGGCTTCCTGGAATGTAAAAAAGAAAAAGGTGACCCACAATTCTGGAGACTATTTAGTTTGGATTAGGTTGAAAAGGCTACACCAATAATAGCTCTGAAAATATTCTTTTTTTCTTTTTATTATTATTGCACAACTTATGTGCAGATATATATTTGATTGCCATTGTTGTAAAGTTATCCCAGGCTATTGCTGAAGGGTTAACCCAGTTCTTGGCTATAAAATATTTGAGGAGAGTGCAGACTGTAACAAGGATGTGGTGATGGATGCTCTTAAGAGATTTAGGAGTTATATTTAGAATCGTGGTTTGCCTGGAGAATGTGGTTTTCCCATACCCCAGTTTTTCCAACTGAGGTCTGAGGGAACATCAAAGTTTGTAAATATTCTTACAACTCGAAAAAATATGAAGTATATCTACATGTGGGAGAGAGCAGAAAGGACAGGTTAGGTTTTTGTTGTATCCGAATTTTAGTAAGACTGATGGAGTATAATAATAATTGTTGATCATAAGTTGAATGTAGATTAGGTTCTTGAAGGGGGTTAGATTCAAGGTATTACTGATTGCTTCGCATTTAGATTCCCTAGGATTTCGACTTGTATGCCATCCCAATCCCTGGAAAATAGAAGTGAATGGTTATGTTTAATGCTTGACATAAGTTTATAGGTATGAAAAATCATTTTGTTCCTTAGGAAAAGTGATTTAATGATTGATTGTAATACAGTAATGTCTTGCTCCTTCACTCTATAGTTAGAAAATTTTTGTTTTATAAGTGAGCTGAATTACCTTAAGATAGGGTCATATTTGTTAGGAGCCCCAAATAAAGCTTTGACCTCAGCTGCATTTTTAGAGTTATAAAAGTGCCAGACTTTGGCCTTCCTGATAATGGGGAAGTTTGATAGGTCAATCATTTTATCATTGATTTTTAGACTAGGATTTAGATGAATGGGTTGGAGAATGGGAACAGTATTGTGTAGGTTTAAGGAGGTCATCAGAACTTGAAAAATGTAAATTTTGTTCTTTAGTGGAGGCAAAATCTTAAATTTGTAGTCTCCATCAAGTGTAAAAAAAAGGACAGAATAAGGGTTGAATTTTAACGAATATATATAGTTGCACCAGATTTTGACCCAGGTTGGGGACCAAGAATGAGCAGAGGGATTGTAACAGGCTATATGGATTAAACGGCTAGCATTAACTATGTGGTAATATAAATTAAAGTCCAGGAGACTTAAACCACCTTTAGTTTTTGGTATAATTAGCTTCCTGTATGACATTCTGGTACCGATTGGCTAGACAGAGGGACCGAGCTAGGAAAGATGTGCAGCAGGTAAGGGTGATAAAGGATAATGAGGGAAACGTACTCACTAGCGAGGAGAATGTGTTGAACAGATGGAAGCAGTACTTTGAGAGGCTGATGAATGAAGAGAATGAGAGAGAGAGGGAGAAGGCTGGATGATGTGGGGATAGTGAATCAGGAAGTGCAATGGATTAGCAAGGCAGAAGTAAGGACAGCTATGAAGAGGATGAAGAATGGAAAGGCTGTTGGTCCAGATGACATACCTGTGGAAGCTTGGAGGTGTTTAGGAGAAATGGCAGTGGAATTTTTAACCAGATTGTTTAATGAAATCTTGGAAAGTGAGAGGATGCCTGAAGAGTGGAGAAAAAGTGTTTTGGTACTGATTTTTAAGAATAAGGGTGATGTGCAGAGCTGTAATAACTGCAGAGGGATAAAACTGATCAATCACAGCATGAAATTATGGGTAAGGGTAGTGGAAGCTAGGTTAAGAAGGGAGGTGATAATTAATGATCAGCAGTATGGTTTCATGCCAGGAAAGAGCACTACAGATGTGATGTTTGCTCTGACAGTGTTGATGAAGAAGTACAGAGAAGGTCAGAAGAAGTTGCATTGTGTCTTTGAGGACTTAGAGAAAGCATATGGCAGGGTGCCTAGATAGAAGTTGTGGTACTGTATGAAGAAGTCGAGAGTGGCAGAGAAGTATGTAAGAGTGGTACAGGATATGTACAAGGGTAGTGTGACAGCAGTGAGATCTGCAGTGGGAGTGACAGATGCATTTAAGGTGGAGGTGGGATTACATCAAGGATAAGCTCTGAGCCCTTTCTTATTTGCACTGGTGATGGATAGGTTGACAGACGAGATTAGACAGGAGTCTCCGTGGATGTTTGCAGATGACATTGTGATATGTAGTGAGAGTAGGGAACAAGTTGAGGAGACCCTGGAGAGGTGGAGATATGCTCTAGAGAGGAAAGGAATGAAGGTCAGCCAGACTAAGACGAAATATATGTGTGTGAATGAAAGGGAGGATAGAGGAATGGTGAGGATGCAGGGAGTAGAGTTGGTGAAGGTGGATGAGTTTAAATACTTGGGATCAACAGTTCAGAGTAATGGTGAGTGTGGAATAGAGATGAAGAAGAGAGTACAGGCAGGGTGGAGTGGGTGGAGAAGAGTGTCAGGAGTGATTTGTGATAGACAAGTACCAGTAAGAGTGAAAGGGAAGGTCTACAAAAGGGTAGTGAGACCAGCTATGTTACATGGGTTGGAGACAGTGGCATTAACAAAAAGGCAGAAGTCAGAGCTGGATGTGGCAGAGTTAAAGATGTTAAGATTTGCACTGGGTGTGATGAGGGTAGACAGGATTAGGAATAAGTATATCAGAGGGTCAGCCCAGGTTGGACAGTTTGGAGACAAAGCCAGAGAGGCGAGACTGCGTTGGTTTGGACATGTGCTGAGGAGGGATGCTGGGTATATTGGGAAAAGGATGCTAAGGATGAAGCTGCCAGGTAAGAGGAAAAGAGGAAAGCCTAAGATAAGGTTTATGGATGTGGTTAGAGAGGACATGCAGGTGGTTGGTGTGACAGAGAAAGATGAAGAGGACAGGAAGAAATGGAAACAGGTGATCCGCTGTGGTGACCCCTAATCGGGAAAAGCCAAAAGAAGAAGAAGAAGAAGAAAATGATGATATTCTGGTTGATTTAGGGAACCATAAAAATTTTGAGATTGTGGTTTCCATTTTTCTGAAGAAATGTTTCGGAACATTTAAGAAGATGGAGTTAAGATGGAAAAGGATTCTACGTAAAATATTCATTTTAATGATAGCAGATTTTGATAATAAAGAAAGATTGATGCTTTTCCATCTAGTTAGATTATTATTTATTTAATCCCAGACTCTATATAAATTTGCTTTCATTAGTTCTTGATGGGAATGTGTGAAATTTATTCCTAGGTATTTGAGTGTATATTTGAGAGGGATGTCTGACAGGGGGAAGTAATATTCTAAATGTTTTGTAGGATTTAATGGAAAAATGGATGATTTTGGGTTTAATTTATAGTTAGCAACCTTAGCAAAAAGATTGATAGAATTTCGGATTTTATGAAGATCGGTGTTGTGAAGCTCAAAGTAGATGTTCAGGTCATCTGCAAATGCAGAATAGTTTATTTCTATGTTGAAGACTTTTGGGATATGGTGGTAAGTCTTTTGTTTAACCCAGAGAAGGAGAGGTTTGAGATATAAATTAAAAAGATAAGGTGAAAGTGGACAACCCTGTCTAGTGCCATTGGTAATTTTGATAGGGCGTGATAATGTTTTATTTATATAAAGGGAAGTCGAGGCATTATTATAAAGCGTCTTAATAGTGTTAATAACAAAATCGGGGAAGTTAAAGTATTTCACAGTTAGGTATAAGAAGTTTAAATCAACATTATCAAAAGCTTTGGTTGCGTCTAGTGTGAGAGCATAACGTGGGTGGTTATCGCTTTCTAGAAACAGCATTAATATATTTAAGGTAAGAGTATTGTTACAAAGGTGCCTTTGTTTCATAAATCCCAATTGTTCAGAAGAGATGACTGAAGCTATAACTTTATGGATTCTATTAGAAAAATGGTAGATAAAATTTTGATGTCAACATTAATGAGGGCAATAGGCCTATAGCTGAGAGGGTTGGACTTGTCAGAGTTGGGTTTTAGGATGAAAATTGTTTTTGAATTGTTCATATACTTGTCAGTAATCCCTTTATAAATGATATAATTATAGATGTTAAGGAGAATTTTAGACAGTTGATGACTAAAAGTTTTATAACATACACCTGTAAAACCGTTGGGACCTGGCACCTTATTTGGTTTATTTTTTTAATAGCTAACGTTATTTCATTTAGTGTTATAGGACTGTTTAAAAGGGTGTTTTGTGTCATAGTTAGGGAACAGATAGCTCATTAAGAAATTCTGTGTACATTTCTTTTTGGATTTGGTTTTTGGGATTATAAATTTCAGTGAAGATATTTACAAAAGAATTAACAATATCTTCATTTCTGTATAAGTTTTTTCCCTTTGTAATTTATCTCATTTATATAGTTTAGACCCTGTTTGATGTTAATGAGTCTAGCCAGGGTTCTGGAGGGGATCTGAGCCCATTCCAAATATCTGTGAAGGAATTTCAGTTCAACCAGGGATTGATTTTGTAAGTGGAAAGAATAGATTTTTTTTTTTGTATTTCATGTAGTTTTTTTCCGAGTTCAGGAGAAAAAAACTTTTGCAGTTGGGCATCTGTCATCTTTTGCTCATTATTTAGGTTATTGATGTACAATTTTTCTTTTTTTTTATAATAAGATGCTTTTTGTATGAGTATTCCTCTGATGACCACTTTTGCAGCTGCCCATTGGATATCTAAAGGGATGTGGATAAACAAGCTTCAGTATCAAATTGTTTTAGATAGCCATTCATTTCCTGCAGAATGTCATCTTTTTTAAGAATGTTACTGTTTAGTGACCAAGTGGGACTACTACCACCACGATTCAGGTGACGAGTGGGATTAATACAAAGGGACACATTTGAGTGGTCAGATATAGATCTAGCCTTGACAAGGGCAAAGTTGGAATTTTTTGCTTCCAGTACCTCCAGCACTTCTACGTTTCCGTGGTTTGTCAACTTAAGTGCTCAGTGTGTATTATCTTGGTTCCTGGTTTAAAGTTGGAAATTTTGTTAGAGAAGACATCCGAGATCAAAAAATACTCAATTCTGGATCAGACTTTATGTGAAGCTGAGTAAAACGTGAACTTATTTTACTCTCTGTCATGGTCAAATATAAAAAAGGATCAACTAAGTTGAAGCTATTTATCAAATCATGAATAGATGCAGTTCCTTGAGAGGGCTGTTTCCTGTTTTATTTGAACTATCATTCAAGGGGTCAATGAGTGCATTCCAGTTGCCACCTATAATAAAAAGATGATTAGGGAAGTGAAGTAGCAGATTATGTATTTCATAGATGAACAAGTGTTGGTTTGTACATGGGCTATACAGGCTTAAGAAAAGTAGAGGACATTTTACCTGAGGGTATGAGCAGGAAAATAAACACCATCTACCATTTGGGCCAAATTTAGTATTTAGTACTTCCCCAGGAAAGGATTTTTTAATTAATATTGTGGTGCCTTTTGATGCAAGACTATTTCCTGATGATATCACGAGTTTAATCCAATTTCTTTTTTAACATTATCCCATTGATCATTCATCACATGGGTCTCCTGTAGAAAGAAAATGTTGGATTTGTCCTGAAAAATCAGGTGCATAACTAGTTTCTTTCTATTGATTTCTTGAAGGCCGTTTACATTCCAGGACTTTACACTAATCATCTTACTTTAGAGTTAAACATTAGATATTTGTTAGGGTAATTTGAGAGAAAAGCCCTACTAGGGACGGTGTAATTAGTGCACAAACTTTTTACAGATAACAGAAGATAAAATATAGTAAGAAATCATACTTTGGCATCCATGCTCCTTACCATAAATCCTGTGCCTAACCACGAGTTTTCCTGAAGCATTTTTGAGTAAATTTAAAATAGATACGAGTGATCTGTTTTTAAACAATTTTGCCTATGAAAGGTAATACAGGTAAAAAGCAGGGAGACATACAAACTAACAACATTATTCCAAGTGCCAACAAGCATTGCACAAATGTGCCCCCATGCTACTCCCAAAAATTGTTAGAGAATATAAAAAACATAAGTACAGAGAATGGGCAGTTAAAGGCAAGGTGACATTTGAGTTAGGTGCTTAAGGAGATAACAAACAATATCACAGTAAGACAAAATATACACAGCGTTATAGACTTATTGACTTTGAATTCTAGCAATGAAAACAGGCAAGTGAGGTTGAAGCAATACAAAGAATAAAAGTTTCTTAGTAATTGAGACCAATTCAATCTATAACAAGGAATAGTAATAAACCTTACAGCAGACAGTAAACAGGTTTTACTACAACTGACATTACAGTAGGTAACAAAACATCCTAATGACATATTTTTATCACCTGTCAGGAAATAGAACAATCAAACTAGACAAGATCTAACTGAGCATAGTGCTATAAAGGGAGGTCAACGAAGGGGGTGGTTATAACATTAGGAGTTACAAGCTAAGTATATGCGTCAAAATACAGAATAGCACTAAACAAGTGCAAAGGCATTATTAAACTACCTATGTAACCAACTGGATTTACTAAATATGCATTTCACACTGAATTACATAGCTATAGGATCGAAAAAACAACTAACAAAAGCATTAATTGACTACCAAGGCAGTTACCTGGATTTACACAAAATGCAATTCACAGTAGATTACACATCCTACACATCATCTCATACCAGTAAATTACACATCTATAAGATTCAGCTCAATAAATGAAAAAAAAAAAAGAAAACAGTTTAGCAAGCCCACTATTTAAGCCAAACCCTAGCATATAGTATACCAAGTTAACTAGTACTATATACTGATATTCATTAAGAGAAAAACACCCATAGCCTGCACTTTCAGTATAAAACAAACTGTATTAAAAAAAATAAACAAAAAAAAAAAACTGTAAACATAAGCTTAGGTTGCTAAATTATCCTGACCAGTGTCCTTTATAGTCCGTTCAGTTTCCAGCATTTTGATATGTCCTGAAAATGTTGTTTTAGAGCCATTTCACCTTAATTACTATGTAAATCACGATTTTAGCCTTCCCACTAATGCACTGCTTCTTTAGCTGCGATCTCCGACCTCGTGACGTCATCAGCTGTCGTTTCTGCTGCATTCTGGGCTATGGAATTTTGAAATGGCCCTGGAAGCTTGAGAAACCCTCATGGAGCTTGAAATAAGGCCTCAAAAGGCCTCTGGAAGTGCTGCCCACTGCTACCAACACGTCCACAAGTCACTGAAGGAATAAAACTGATAGATAGCACCAGGACAGTCAGAAGACGATAAAAACAAGCTGGGAAGATGCCAGGGTAAGTTAAGGTCAGTTAGCAGTGTTAATTAGCCTGCAGAGATAGGTGTATTGTAGCTGTATTATCTTGGTTGTACTATTTTGCTAGCCTTAACAGTATTAAATAAAAATGTAAATACATACTGTATTATCTTGGGTGTATTATTTTGCTAACTTTAACAGTAGAATTATTAAGCCGGTAGTTCATTAAAAACTTACATGAATACTTTGTTTGCTTCATCAACAGAATGCATTACGAATTTCTGATTATAATTGAAGGAGAGAGTGGCTGGGTACTTCATTTGGAAGCATATTTTTTTTTATTATTAACAAAGCACGGAAAGGGGCTAGAGCTTGTCTCTGAGCTTTAATACGCTGAGGCAGATCCTGTGAGATTGTAATCCTGTGATTTCTCCATGAAATGTTACTTTTCTTTTTTGCAGCCATAAAAAGTGTACTAACGTGCAGCATTAAGAAGTCTTGCATAAATCTGTCTGGGACAGCATCATCTTGTGATCTTTGTAATGCTTTATCAGCTCTTTCAATAATGACTTCCTTAGCAAAGGTTTTATTTTCAGTAATGTGTTCAAAAATCTCAGTTAGTATGACCGGCAGTTGGACTTGATCAAACTTTTCAGGGATGCCACGTATTAAAATGTTGTTTCTCCTACTGCGTGCTTCTAAGTCAATTATTTTTTGCTGTAAGTCACTGAAAGTTTTATCATTTGCAGTTACCTTGGTTTGTAGATCTTGTATTTGCTTCGAATTCTCTTCAGTTTTATTGTCAATAAGGTTAATTCTGCTTATAATTTGTTCCAGGTTAGATCCAAATGAGTTTAATTTGTCTGAGAATAATTTGAAATCTTCATGCAGAGGCTGTAA